>NW_027191430.1:2850314-3080008 GCF_041956435.1 Mycothermus thermophilus
GAAAAGAAAAAAAAAAAAAGGAAAAGAAAAAAAAAGAAAGGAAAGAAAAAAAAAGAAAGGAAAGAAACGTAAATTATTCGGCTTGAAGCCTAGCAACAAGACAATCCCGGCGTTTCTACATAGTGTTATTATGGTCTCAGCCTTCCTACACCCCAGGCGGCAGAAAGCGGGTGTTGCCTGGCAAGTCACTCGTTAATACTCTGAATCGATATCTGGGGCGGTTGTGATGTACCCCCGAGTTCCGAGAGGGCGCAGTCGGCTCCGGAGTTGATGGCCAGAGAACTGGTACCGAGAGAAGTGGATCCTCCCGCGGCCGAGGTCCCGTCCCGTTCCGTCGGCTCCGGATACACCGGTGGAGACGCCGGGATGTTGATGAGCCGGAAGCGCGGGATTAGGTATCCGGACTCGACGTGGGGAATGAGCCGAATCCCTGATGAAAGACCGGTCGACGAACACTTCACCATCGAGGAGTTAACGCTAGAAACCCGTGTTGCAACTAAAACATGTACACTGAACCAAAAGGCAAACAAGAAAAGGATACTAAGGAATACAAAAGGTATCAAATGTCGGCAGTCCAAAAAAGAGCCCATACTCGCTTTTGGCTTCCCCGTCATTCATTGCCCATAACCAAACCAAGCCCCGTGCCAACACCACTCTGTCATCCCATCCCCGTCCCCTTATCCCGCCATTACATCACCTTCCTTCCCTTCTCCTCTTCATACTGCTCTTCCTCTTTCTCTTTATCCCCGCATCTCTCTAAGCCGTCTTCTTCCACTGCAGGTAAACACCAATCAGCGAGCTGACGGTACCCGCGAGACCAACGAAGCCATCATCAAAGTTGACCCACTTGAGGGCCGACAGAGGAACAGTCAAGTCGCAGAGATCGGAGGTAAGCTGCAAGTTGCTGGCGATCCTCTCGCTAAGAACACATATCAGTAAACAGCCAACAGACAATGTTAGCACAAAATAAGCGGGGAAACTCACGTAGCAATCCTCTTGCTCTCCAACGCGCCCTCACCCTCCTTCTTATCCACCTTAGCCTCCCTCTGCTTCAACGTCCACAGCGTGTACAGCTGCGCGATCACGCTGCATGCCAACCCCGCCGCCCAGAAGCGGTACGCTTCCTGCTGGAACTTCTTGGCGCGCTTGGACTTGTGCACGCCCAGCGCATCCAGCAGGGTGAGCATATCCATCGTCAGGTAGCCCGCGTAGCCGAGCTGCCTGCCGACCGTCGCGTACTGCAGCACCGGGTCGTTGGCGAGCTTGGCGTCGACGGTGGCCGAGGCCGCAGCGCGCAGGTGCTCGACGTTCTTGCCCGCGCGGAGGACCTTGCGCACGAGGCCGAACTGCTTCTTGATGGTCTCCCACGGGGCGATGGCCGTCTGCGGGCGGTTGGTGCGCAGGAGGTACCAGGCGAAGAAGCGCGCAAAGTACTGGATCGTGCGCAGCAACTTGTCGCGGCCAACGGTGGTCGCGACGAACTTAAGGTAGTGCGACACGGCGGGGTGGTAGATGAGCGTGTCGGCGACCATCTTGGGAGATTTAGGTTCTTTGGGCGGGTGTGGTTTGCGTGGTGTGTCGATGGGCTTCGGGGTTTGGGGGGATGTCTTTGTGTGTCGTCGGCACCCTCGGCTGAGTCGCGGGAACGGGCGGGCAATACGAACGCTTTTCGAGGTTTCGGATGTGGTCCGGTACGTACGTTGTGTCGCGTTTGTTTAATTAAGTACAACAACAGAGAGGTTCGACGGTCGGAATGCTGGCGGCGTCAGAACGACAAAGGATTTGAAGCGAAAAAGTCCGTCTAGGAAAGGATTGGCAGGGATGGGAATAGAAAAGATGGTGGGCGCAAGCGAAGGGAGGGATGAGTGGGCGGGTTGGAGATGGATGAATGGAGACAGGAGCCGGATGCTCGCTCGCGTGAAGAGCACATGCCGAGGTTGCGCAGACACCATCCGCCGCGCCGTGAGAGCGCCCACGATCATGCCTGGGATTCGTTGTCGCGGCTACTCAGGGGGGCAGGGTTAGGGTTGTGAGTCCATTTGGAAATCCTGAATCCAACATACCGAGCACTCTGGAAACATCCACACGGGCACCGATTACATCAAGTCGCAGATCCCAATCTCGTATTTTATGTACATTAGGTGCTAAGTTATCCTGTTTCACCTATTTACTGGGATCGTATCCAAGAAAACATGCAATTACTGAGCCACCGAATCCAGAACGCCTCAATTCTGCTTCATGTCTATGTACTTCTCACAACTTAGGTGCGGGCTTAATCATTGCAACCTTGGCTTTCAGCGCCTCCTCTGCCTCCTTTTCAATCCTCTCCAGCAGTTCCTTGCAAGTAGGAATGTCCTTGATCATACCAATAACCTGACCGGCCGTCCAAACGCCATACTCGGGATCACCGTTGATAAATACCTCCTTGCCACGCTTCCCGCTCACATAAGGAGCAACCTCGGAGAATTCGCCCGTCTTGCTCTCACGCTCGATCTTGAGCGCCTCCTCGGTGACCTTGTTGCGGTACAGACGCGTCGTGTTCTTCCAGCGGCGGAGGACCAGAACCGTGTCCGTCTCCTGTGCCTTGACGATAGTCTCCTTGATGTTGTGGTGGATGGGAGCCTCGACTGTGCACAGGAACCGCGTGCCCATATTGACACCGCAGGCGCCCAGGCAGAGGGCCGCGGCGAGACCGTAGCCGTCGGCGAAACCGCCTGACGCGATGAAGGGAACATTGAGCTCCTGCCTCGCGCGGCTCTGCAGGACAAAGTTGGCGATATCGTGCTCGCCGACGTGGCTGGGAAGTGTGAGCGGTTTGCATGCCCCCTCCAAAACGCCGTAAATTATCTCCAACTTACCCGCCGCACTCAAACCCGTCAATACTCAGGAAGTCGGCACCAAGCTTAACAGCTGCCTGAGCATGGCGAATGGTGGTGCACTTGTGGAGGACGGTAATCCCAGCAGCCTTGAGCTGCTTGATGACGGGGCCCGGCGAGTTGCCGGCCGTCTCGACAACCTTGATGCCCTCATCAATGACCACCTGGGTGTATGCCGGGTAGTCCGGAGGCACCATAGAGGGAAGGAGTGTGAGGTTGACGCCGAACGGCTTGTCCGTCAGCTTCCGGCAGCGGCGGATCTCCTGGCGCAGACCCTCTGGTGTCGGGAAGATGAGAGCTGTGATGAGACCCAGGCCGCCGGCGTTGGACACAGCGCTGGCCAGGTCAGCGGTGCCGACATGCATCATGCCGCCCTGGACCACAGGAACTGGATAGGTGAAATGTCAGTCATTGTTTTGTAACCTAGTACATGCTCAAAGGTGACATACTCCTAATGCCGAGACGGCGAGTGAGCTCGGTGTCGAACGGCATGGCTGCGCTGTCTCCTCTGCGATGCGACGGATGTATGTACAGGCCGATCCAACAGGGCAAGTAAACAAGGGATAAAAGTCAAGGGAGTGTCTTGAATCGTCAGATTACGGCTCCGCGCAACTGCCAACGTATAGCAACCTCGACGCCAGCAAGAGATAAGAGGTACAAAGGAAGTCTGTTTCGAAGCTTCATGTGGTGCCTGTTTAGGGTCTCATGTAGACGGCGAAGGTGCCTTGTTCGGGACAAGACCAGCGGGTGAGGTGAACCGAGCCGAGGCACTCCGCAAAACGAGGGGACTGGGGCGCCGAGACGACGCCATCCCCGCAAAATCCACATGGAGATGACCCCGGAATCAGGGACAATGAACCAAGGCTGTGGGCTGAAGTGTAAGATACAGTAAGATGGAAGAAGCTTTCGAGGGTTGGCGCGTGGGAGCTCGTGACAGTCTCGTATGATGGTGTAACTGCACGTACAATCGGCTTTCACATGCCTCCACCCCCCTGTCCTGCGGGTGTCACATCTCAACTTTGCCGCTTTCATCCGCTGAATGCTGTCTCAAAAGGCAAACAAAAGCTTGATTCGACTTCAATCTCTGAAGTGTTGGTCAACGAGACAGCTCCGAGATCTTACGCATAATTCATCATCACCAACCCATGTCAGATTTCGAGCACAGAGACGGGATGTGTGAGTCAGGTTAGGTATATACTCCGTAGGGAGGTCTCTGATGCCGCTGACTGGACGCCCCCTTTTCCAAAACTAATACATCAGAACCTCCCACTCAAACCAACTCATGCAAACAACATTGCCGGCGGCGAGATGCCCAACACCCGAACAATTCTCACTCAATATGCCGACGGCTGAAGTGAATACCTACTTATCTCAAGGTTGTTGTCCGTCGTCATATCGATGATGCTCTTTTACGACAACCTTCCCCGCTCCCAGCACCGAGTGTCACCATCTCGCAGCTCTCACGCTCTTCACGGTGACACTTGCTCATAAAAAGCAGTGACACGACACAACAGGCAACCACTGCATCAGAGCCCAACATCCGTCTGTTTATTCACCGGACAGACACGTCTTGGGTTTTGCAACAGTGATCATGGAAACTCATCGATGTTGTTCGACCCAGCCATGCTCTCCCAAAACTCGTCAGCAGCATCATGACAAACGGTACTTTTCTCATCAGACGAGGAGGTAAACATGAGTTCGTGTGGCTGTGCACTGGCGTCAGCGCCAGTTGTGTTTACTTCGCTTGCGGGCCGCGAAACCTCCCAACCCGGACGCGACACGAAGCTATCGGCGTTCCCCGGACGGCACTCCCGGGTCGGCAGGGCGATCGCGGCGGCCCCACCCCCACCAAAAAGACTCCGATGCCGCCGCAAGGTGCCGCCGGTCTCTGGCTCCAAAGCGCTGTATTTGGTCGTCCAGGCTAAACTGCCGAGTTACACAAGAGCCGCATGTTGTCCTGCCACAGACAGCCGGCATGGCGTTTGCTAGCGTTGCATACCGTCACGGCGATTTGATCCGACCGTGGGCCTGCTGTCTAGGAGCCGCGTGTCACCCGATTCGAAATCTTGTGCTCAAATGGATCGCAATAGTTGGCTATTTTACCCCCGAGGGCATGCAGCGAGGCGCATCCCTGGTCATGGAGTGTACGGTCCGGGACTGCCGGAAGGTCCCCCAAGACCGAACCCGACTGGGACCCGAGGTGGGACGGATGAACGATGTCCAGAGTTCGTTGCCAGGCAGTCCATGGATCGTGCTGGCTAACTCTCAGCCAGAGAGGATGTAAACAGACGCCGTTGTTTTGTTGTTGGGCAGAAGATGTCGCGCTGTATGTCCTGACACTTCCCACGAACCTGCTAGAATCCCCTTTTTGGGCTACGTCTATCGACAACAATGTCAAGAGGCGCTTATCTTGAACGCCCATACACACACCTGCCGTGATCAAACAGAGGTGTCCGTTCTGTCAAGGCAAGGTGTACATGTATTACACCGACCTTCCACACCTGGCTTTCGCTCCAACTTGAGGCATGCGCTCTGCGGGAAAAACGCCGTTTTAATATGCGGGCGTCAATGCCAGCTGGGTTCTCACCGCTGCACAACATGTCTGCCTATGCCGGCAGCCGAAATGTGAAACATTGGCGCCAGGTCAAGCTTCCCAACAGGCTGGTACTGCCCGGGTATTGTTTACGAATAGAGTTTCACCATCCTGAGATTCTGGAAAACAACAGAACCCGAGAGCGTCGTCGATTCGTCGTCTCATAGGTGGCATCGAGGACTTGGGTCTCACAACTCATAGGCCGGACCATCAACAATCAACAAAACGGATCACGGCGTGGCGTTCCGCTGCCCTGGAGTGGATCAGGATTGGAGACGGACGTTCAACACCACCGTCGAGTGGACTCCTCCTAGGAAGGCGGTGAACGGGCATTGTATAGTATGCGGAGATCGGTCTGGCCGTGGTCCAACCGGTAGTCTTCATCGTGATGTTGGGCATTATACCGTCGGGGCCAACGACCAGAGTTGATCCAAGATGGCACATGGCCACGAACGGGTGTTGACACGACAGCACGCTCTCGGTTTGCTGCCACGCAATTGCAACGCAGCTTGCATACCTTCCGCTGGTGCCCGATTCGTCTTCACACCTTCTGGGCCAGTCACGGGAGGCGGAGAAGTGAATCCATAACGGCCTTCGGCTTCCACACAGGCTTCCGTTATTCTTGGCAGTCCTTGATTTAGACTTTTGGTTGCATCTGATGGAGAGACAACTCAGACCTAGCCTCGCCGGGACTTGATGGCATCCCCGAAAAAGCAGAACGGCGACGGGAGGAAACAGCACAAACAAATGTCTACCCTATGTATGCGCCTTGTTCAATTCACTTCTTGTGCAATGGCGCCTCGACCGGCTGCTGGCACATCCCGCGCCAGTTCACCCGCCTGGATTTCCCCCTTGTCCACCATGGCCCTAGCTTCGATTTTTCGGCAGCGAAGTTGCCACGAGTGGGCTGACAGCTCATCGTTCTCCCAGCCCAGCGGGCACGTAGACATGGACCCCTGTCGTTGCCAGGGGTCTCTTCCCACGTCCCGGATTTCTTGTTTCGGTTTCGTCGAGTTCAGTTTTTTTGTCAACGCATGCGGTCAACATTTCGAGGCTCTCACAATGCCGGCAACAAACACACCTATCGATGTATCAAGTGTATTCTGATGCTCTTTCCACATCTAAATCTCCTGGCCTGAAGAGCCAGATACGTCCTGGTGCATAGTGCCACCCTGTATGAGCAGTCCGACTTGCTACAACTGGCACACAAACAAAAACGTTGAGGAATGCAGAGGGCCTGGACCTACCGACCTAGCGTAGGTACGGTGTATGATCATATCGATCCCAATGTGTTCCCGCCATCAGGGTGGCACCGCGTCCGCTGGAGACCAGTGACTTGGCACACAGCAGCCGCACAGAGGCAGGGGGCACAAGCAACGATAGCAGCGAAAAATGGAGGACCGCAACAGAGCAAGGCGACCAGTAACCCATCCCACCGCCTCGGATCGAGCCCGAATTGTACATAGCGTTTCTCCATCCAAAAAGGCAAAACACACACAAAACGGCGGAAAATGGAGAGCAGAGCATAGCAAAGTCTGTCCGCCCGCCAATCCCATGCGAAATAGTATGTGTTTAGTGTATGGGGCATCATGGCCTACTCCGTACTCCGTAAGCTGGCAGAATACGTGACGGTGTGTCTTCCGGTGGCCTTCTGCCCTTGTTTTCCTTGCCCGACTTTCTTCTTTTCCTTTCGATCAGCAGTAGGACGCAGGCTCTTGTTGCCCCCTGGCCCTGTATCCGTCCGCTTGTCCCCGGCCACGATGCACCGTCCCGTGGTCTACTAGGAAGGAGACTCGCTGATACGCCCTGCACATTCGCGAACACATACGAGTCCACAAACTTTAGGCTTGGGACAAGCCCCCCCGCCGTTTCCCCTGGGCAGGTACAACGCTTCACCAGCAGTGAACAACAAGCGTGTTTGTGAGAAGTGGTGCTCGTGGTTGGTTTGGAGTGTAGTGTGTACTCCTTGCATCTTAATTAAGCACATCGGGGGCTCCATCTGGAATCCCGTTGGAGCCACATCAGCCCGCCTCGCAGACCGGTTGTTTGGGAGCTGCCAAGTGCAAGTGGGTGTGGTACCTTGCTTCCGCTAAGTTAGGTTACTAGGCGGGCTGTCCCGAGGGGAGAGAGTATAAGATTGTTTCTGCGACGGGATCGTCGCCGTCGTTTTGAGCTTTCACTGTCAAAAAGCAAGCCCCTCGATCTCATCCTATCGCCGTCGTCTCCCGGTTCGGCACATCACCAGCCTCCCGGTCCTTCGCTCAACCCTAGACGATCACCCAAGTGGCTTTCGTTCTTGGCCTTTCGGCTTCAACGGATTCTGTGCCTCCAACAATCCCTGGGATCGACCTCATCCTCAGAATCCTTTCTACACACAAAGCAGCCATGTCGTACCCGTATCCGTTCAAGTCATGGCAGGCCCAGCTTGATGGTTGGTGACCCAATACCTCCCTACCTTACCCTAGGTACCCTATCACTCACACCAAGGTCACTAACCTTGAATTTCTATCCAGAGGCCTGCCGCGAGTGGAACCTTGCTGCTCCAGTCTTCCAGATCTATTCTGACAGGCGAGGTACGTTCCAATATTATCTTCATCTTGTTACCCCTCTCCATTGTCTTTCTCCGACCTATTGCACTGGAAATTACTTTCTCCCTCTCTGACGCAAGACACAGGAGGCCGCACCGCTTGGTCCTCGCAGGTTATCATCGGCACCCATAAGTTTCCCGCCCGCTTCTGGTACGACCACAAGAACGTCAACAACGCCAAGGAGGATGCCGCCGAGCTCGCCGTGAAGTGGTTCCAGTCCAGGTCGCAGACTAGCTCTCCTGCTAGCAGCCGGGGGAAGTGGTAACGGTCCCCTTTGTGTTTCGGTCTTGGCTTCGGTATCCCGCCGGGGGATGAGGTTTGTTTCGAGTGTTCGGTGCGCCAACGCCGTCCACAGATGTCTCGAATGGGAATAAGAATACGACCGCAGCGATGGCGGCTATCTCTTGGAAGGATGCTGGTCTCGACGCCGGCTGGCGATGTTGGAGGGCTCTCGAGGAAATCCCTGGCTGCAGCGGCTTGACCAGAAATCCTGAAGCAGGTCACGGGGCTTCTCAAACGCTTGGGAGACCTGAGAGGAGCATGGGGAAGACACGCGGGACGCATGAACTGTCTACCAAGGGCTGGCTGGGATTTGATGGCCTCTGTCGGTGCTGTGCGGAAGAACACGAGCGGGAGGACATTTGGAGGGTTGGGTTCCGGATGGCCGTGCTTGGTCTGGGTTGAGCAGAGACACTCTCGCTCCCTTGAGACCTGCATGTGCGCCGTCTGCTCTGGCCTGTTTGCCTTGTCCTCCCCTCTTTCGCGCAACAGATGGTGGAGGTTGTCTCCCAGCCGGCTAGGTAGGGTGATTCAACCTTCTCATGCATCTTGTCTCCCTCTTCGCCGCTGCGCCAACGACCTGGACCTTCGGCACGACCTCGACTGCCCGAGATTCCTCTCCTTGTTCTCGCACTCGCTTTCTCGACCATCTCGATCAACTGAGACCCCGCTACCTCCGCCACCACGACGTCGAACTTTCCATCTCTGGGCACGGCTTCCGTTCCTCTTGTTCTGCAACACTTCGCATTATTCTCATTTCTTGGTCATGTGGAGTTTTCGGACGGCAGTTCGCGTACGATACCACGATCTTCTATTCGCTTCCCCTTCACCTGTCTCACACCGTTTCCCGCTACAACCTTTATTCATGGTTTCTCGTTTCTGATCACGTTTTCGCATCTTGTGGAGTTGGGGGACACAGGGCATGCCACGCGGCGGCATCTTTAGAATTTGTCACGAAGCTGCTTTTTGCATGAGTTTTGATCTAAGAAGAGGGAGTTCTGTTGGATTTCTGCTTTCAGACTGTTTTTCTGGAGGATACATCGATACTTATCAGGTTGGCATTTTTCCATTTTCTAGTTGATGTGGTGGATAATTCTATCTGGCTTGGGACCTAAGGGAACGAAGATGGCGTCCAAAAGCATGTACCTATCTATGGTCCTTGGTGGTTGGTATTGAAGGCTGCTGTTCTTGCCTGGGTTTCTATGTTGGACGATAGGGTAATGCGTGGATATAGATCGGACAGGAATTTTGATATTATCTCTTTTTCCTCGCCTATTGATATTATCCCACCTCGAGACATCGTGCATTTCGGTCAGAACAACAGGGCACACCGTGGACACATGGGCTGTCCTCGGGGTCATGAAGGCTATTATCTTCGTGTCGTTGATTGCTGGGATGGCATCGTGGTTGCGATGGACGACGATCTCGAAAAGCAAATTCTTCCTGTAGACGAACACACGCATCTCATCATTTTGATCTCCAGGGCCCAAATGTCGAGATGGATCAATGTGGGGTTGGACTGGCGGTATCCCTCTTCGCGGTGGTCGGAGCACCTAGAGGCCGGTCCTGGTCAGCCAAGATAGGTAACCCGGGGCGACAGGATTTCGTTGCGCCGCAGAGCTCACCGCCAGTGTTGCCTGGTCAAGGATTCGAGGCTGAAATGAGATATGAATGGCCAATTCAGACTGTGGATTCTCTGGATGTCACGCATCAGAGTCTGGTACTGTGAACACTGCGAAAGGTCAGCCGACCTCCTGGTTTTGTAACGCTGGATGGTCAATCTGAGCTGAGGTTTACATGGCGGTTGGAAGGCGGCGCTGAGAGAAAACCAGTCACTGGTTGGGAAACTTCGACTCCGAAAATTGTCGCTACATGTCAAAACTGAGATGCCAGAACACACGGCGCGAATTGTTCTGGCGAAGCAGGGGATACAGGCAGGACTGTTCCCGTGACCTGCACCACGTGCAGAGGGCGTGGAGGGCTGCGGAGTAGCTGACCGTGGGGGAGTGTACTCGTTAAAAGAATCTTGTAAGAACATTCAGGTTGGAAATCGCAGAGTCCGGATGGGACTTGAGGCAATCGATGTGCGGGTTGTGCTCTTGCAGGTCAGATGTGGGAACAAGCCCACGGAAGTCGGAGGAGAGATGAGACGGCCCGGAGCGCTGACGGGACGGAAAAGAAAGTGTGGGGCCGATCGGTTCCCGGGCATCTCGGTGCTTGGCACTTGGCAGGTGGCTGAGATCGAAGTCTTGGCATTTGGTGGGCTGCGGCTAAACCCCGGTTGAGCCTCCAAAATTTCGAGCAACGCCAACGGGTGGGCAACCACCGCGGGACATTGGTACATATCAAACCACCCACCTCCACAGCCAGCCATGCCTCCACGATTGAATATTTGGTCGGCCTGCAGAGCCATCCCTATCCTCACCCGGCCAGTTGTTGCCGCCTCGCGGCCAACACCGGCTGCGCTGGCCACGCCAGTCACCCTCGCAAAGAGGACGTTACTCGACAACTCCACCACCCGACTACCCTCGAACAACAACCTCCCTCCTTTCCCACCGCCGTCAGGATCTAGGTCTTCATCTTCCGCGCCGTCAGGAAGCGACTCTGCGGCCCCCGAGCTGCCTACAAGTGCCGAAAATGAGCTGGCGTTGAATCAGCTGCGGATGATCGAGTATGGCCTCACACCGGCGAACCCCTCCGTCGAAGGCCACAAGTTTGGCCTGCCCGAGTTACCGCTTCCGCCATATAAAAGTTCAAAGTATCGCTATGACGAACTTGTGACGCAGCTAACCAAGCTGCTCATGAGGGATGGCAAGTTAGCCACGGCACAGAGGGTACGCTGAACCTCATGTATAATAATGCGTGATGTCGACAACTAACGAGGGTGACACAGAACATGGCCATGGTTCTCAACTTCCTCCGTACCTCCCCACCGCCCCGTCTCGATCCCAACCGTCCTCTCATTCCCGGCCACCCCCCAGCCCACCTGCTTCCCCTCGACCCGGTCACGTACCTGGGCGTTGTCGTGGAATCGGTGGCTCCCTTGGTCAAGCTCCGCCCGTTCAAGGGCCTTGCTGGTGGTGGTCGGTCACTTGAAGTGCCCATTCCTCTGCGTGCGCGGCAACGGCGGCGCATCGCCTTCAAATGGATCATGGACGTGGTGTCGAAGAAGAAGTCGCGCGGTAGCGGTCGGGCTCAGTTCGCGCACCGAATTGCTGAGGAGATCATTGCGATTGCAGAGGGGCGGTCAAGTGTTTGGGATAAGCGGAACCAGTTGCATAAGGCTGGCACGGCCAACCGTGCTAACCTGGGTCGTGCGGAGGTGAGATCCCAAGTCTAAGGAGGAAGCGCCTACGAAGAAGACCGTGGAGGACTAGGCGAGCGAGAGGAAGGGAACCAATTGAGAGGATTTTGCGAGAGCGCCCTGGCGGGGTGTCACGAGCAAGACCATTATACATCTTGTACAATACTTGTGTATAGATGTTCATGTTTATCCATGAGGCTGATGGCCACTTATACATGGGCAATGACGTCGGAACTAATTGGCGTGTTCTCGTTGGGCGTTGACCAGCTGTCCTACCTTCGTCACACGCTGCCAAAACATCTACCAAAGCAAAAAGAATTTCCAGCCACAAGAGTGAAGAACAAAGGCCCACCGGCCACGTCCGATATCTTGACGCGTCCGGCGCCTTCCGCCCGGCAGCGTGTCATGTGGACGGCTCAGAATTTAGGTACCTCAGGTACATCAGCTGCGCGATGGCACCTTGAGTGATGAGTGGCCAATTGGTAAAATTTTGCAATTCAACCTTGAAGAACGTAACTCATGTTGATATTTTCAAATCCAAAGTTTACAAACAAGAAAATGTGTTGTTTACTCCCAGCCATTGGCCAACGAGATGGCTAGATGGCAATTGATGTCAGGCTCTTTGGAGATGTCGACCCAGGATCGTGGGAATCGGCATGTGGATCTTGGCAGAGTGGACCTGTCCATGTGAAGTGGGGCTGTGAGTCTTGGCATCTTCATGGGCTGGACTCTGCTTGGATCCATTTCAACTGCTCCGTCGGTCCCCGCTATGATTCAAGCGCAAGAGATGGCCAAAGGCGGTGCTTGGCTCTGGAGCACAATGTGACGGGCCTTGCCTCTTCTCCAACTGCATCTTTTGCAGCCGCGTTCTCGAGTCAACGTTTGCCAACTACAACAAACTTGAGGTGGCTGCGTGTTTTTGGTTTCTGTGCAGCCATCGAGATACCGCCGTTGCCCTCGTCTCCCGTCGTCTCATCTCGTCACCCCACCAGCATTCGTACAGAGTACCTGGGACGAGACAGCGTCCACCCTTACTGTCCTCTATTCACAGAGAACCGCCGACCCCAACACCGCCGAAACAGGAGATATCGATCTAGAGTTCCTCCAACCCGACCAGCCGCCCAACATGGCTCGGAAACCTCAGCCCATGTCGATGGAGGCGATGTTGGACGAGGAGCGGAGGGAAGTGCTTGCTCTGCTTGAGGGCAAGACTGCCAACCGCTCCCGTCCTCCAAGCACTCTCGGTGCTCGCTCCCCTTCGCCCTACACTCCTCGATCTCCAGTACGCAGCATGCTGGATGTTGGTATGAACATGCCGTCTGCTAAGTCAAGAACTCGCCGGGCTGACACAAAGGCACCCACTCAAGCTCCCGTACGAAGCATGCTCGACATAGATACCCCTCCACCACCGGCCGCCAACCAGCAACCCATCCGGAGCATGCTAGATGTTGACAGTCCACCTACCGCTACCAAACAGGTTTTCAGCACGCCGTCCTCTCCCACCATGCCAGGAGCCACCCTCGCCGCCCCTGCTCATCCTCGGAGCATGTCGGACGCATCCTCCCGCCCGCCTGCCGACTTTGGACCTAGGCTTGGACCGCCTCGCGCAGACGTGACCTCCGAGTACCAATTTTCCGGCATCATTACGGCTCACGGCGGAGCGGCTCTTCCGAAGCGTGTCACACAAGGTGGCAGGCGGGCCAGCGCCATGCCTGACCTCTCCAAGAGTCCCGACGTCAGCCTTGTTCTCCCTGGTGACAGGGGGCGCCACTCGATCATCGGCCCGTCAGTCCGCGCTGGCAACAAGTCCAAGTCTCCCCATAACCGTCTCGGTGTCCGTTCTCACTCGCCCAGGGCACCGCCGCTGCTTAGAAATCTCAGCCCCGCGGGGCGCGCCGTGATCAATGACCCCGAGATTATTGATTATAACAATGCGTATCGAAGGCTGTCGAATGCGGCGCTTGCGAGGTCAGGAGGAATTCTGTCGGAATTGGGTAGGAAGCCAAGCGCAAACTACCTCTCGGAGACAGGGAGGCTGGCCAAGGATTATATGGGCCCTGATGGCGAGCTTTTGCTGGAGGACTCTAGTGATGAGCAAGGCAGCTCGTCAGGGGAGGAAGGCGAACGGGGCAGGAAAGCCGCGAGGAGTTTTGAGAACCTCAAGTCGACAACACCTGGGTCTGGGTCGACAGAAACCAAGAAACCTGTCAAGAGTCTGTTGGCGGCTGCGGAAGAAGAGCGTACGTTGGACACATCCTATAATCGTCGATATGTTGTGACAGGTTTACTTACCTCGTGGAATGCAGGTGCTATGGTCGCGTCCCAACAACCCCAATATACCTACAGGTCGCTGCTCGATGAGCCCACAATCACCGTCACATCACCATCTGGTGACCGCGTTAAGTCCGGCAAGCAGGTTATCCACCCCAACACGAGCTTCGACGACCCGCCTGGAACGGGCACGCACACGCCTATCGACTCGGACACAGAACAGGACCTCACCGACATCAAGCGGGCACAGAACTTGTCCTTCTCCATGACGCAGATCATGGACATGCCCGAGGCGCAGCGGACGATCCAGATTATCACGCGCGGCGAGTGGTTGACCCTGGTGAAAGAGGCCGAGGAGGAACATCGCCCACCGCGCAAATACCTGGTGGCGACCGATTTGAGCGAGGAATCGGCCCACGCCCTTGAATGGGCCATCGGCACGGTCCTTCGCGACGGCGATACCTTGCTGGCCATCTATTGCGTAGACGAAGAAACAGGCATTGGTGGCGCGGTTGGCGGTGACAGCAGCGCTGGAAACACAGGCAGTGGCGGGAGCAGCACCACCCAGGTTCAAGACGAGTCAAACAAGAACTCTTCTGCGAAGGAGCAAGGGGCCGAGAAAGGTCCCAACAACAACGGAACCCACCCATCTCCGTTGCCACGGCCATGGCCGTTGTTACATCATGACTCAAGTGCAGGAAATAGCGCGTCACCGGCGCCGTCGGTTCTGGGCCGCGAACGACAGAAGTATGAGGAGGAGCGCCACCGTGCAGTGAAGAGCATCACGGAGCGCGTCACGAGACTGCTTCGCAAGACGCGGCTCCAGGTGCGCGTCGTGGTAGAGGTCTTGCACTGCAAGAATCCTAAGCATCTTATTACGGAGGTTATTGATCTGGTCAACCCGACGCTGGTCATCCTGGGTAGTCGTGGGCGGAGCGCTCTCAAAGGGTATGTGGGCTTTTTAATCCCGAGTTTCTACGTTTATGTTCATTCTCTTGTTCCGCGTTGTATGCTAACCACTTTTTACTTTCTCTGCAGCGTCATCCTCGGCTCATTCTCGAACTACCTCGTCACCAAATCGTCCGTGCCCGTCATGGTTGCGCGCAAGCGCCTGCGTAAGCAAGGCAAGTACAAGCGCGTGCCCTCGGCGCACCAGATCAACAACATCAACAACCCGGCCGCGCGCAGCCTCGCCAACGCGAAGATTGATTAGGCGTCTTCGGATGACTTTGGGGTGGACGCTTTTGTTGTCTCGGAGTATGATGGTGATGATGGCGGCGGCAGCGGTGGTGGTAGTGGGAGTGGGAATGCCGTATAGAGCGCGACTGCCTCCTCCTCCTCCTCCTCCTCCTCCTCCTCCAACAAGAGAATAAGAGGACCGGTTACGAAGCAGATGATGGTGATAAGACAGCTGAAGGTTCAGAAGAGGAGGAAGGAAGCGAGGAGGAAGGTGGTGGGTGTGGGCAAGGTGATAAAGCAGCAGCACAACAAGCTGAAGAAGGTAGCGAGGTTGTCGTGGAGCGAGAACGGGGCAGGGTGGGCAGTGGCGGGGACCGCGGTTGCGGCGAACACGATTGGGACGGGGGTTGGAGGAGTTTGATGGGAAGAGTTGTTTCTTCCGTGGGGAATGTGGAAGAAGCGGGAGGTGGTGATGGACGACGGGAAGTGGCTTTGGTTGGGACGTTGGGTTCTAGGGTCAGTTTCATGTTTTCTCCCTGTCGGATTTTCCTTTTTCTTGATTGTTTCTGGCTGTCCTTTGGGGAGGGTTTTGGAGGATACGGTTTATGGACTGGAAAGGGGGGAGGAGGGTGGAATTCATGAAGATTCGAATGTACAGAGTACACAACCTGGGTGAGGTCACTACACAGGTACTTTATGAAGTATGAAATACATGATGAGATGAATCAAGCTGATGGTAACGAACGGGTTCAATCTCCTGGTGTTCTGGTATGCTTCTGAAGATGACTATGTTGTTTCTACAGGGGAGGTTGTAGAGAGGTCAAGAGACGGATGAATCAATTCTAGTCTTTTCTTTGTTTTGAGACACCTATCCGACGGTTTAAGTTTGCACAGGATTAAGCCTTGTTCTTCTCTTCAATGCCTCTCATCTTCCCCAAGTTCCCGAACAAAGCGAGGCGGTTCCAGGATTCGAGGATTCAATTGAAAGTGCACCTTGGTGCCTGGGGAAAAAGCAATAATGTTTGAGAGCAGCCATGATTCTGTCAGAGGGAAACCAATTCAAGTCTACGGCATTCCTTGGGCCTTGAGGTTGCTGGCTGCTGGTTCTTCAACCTTGTCACAAAGGTACATGTACAAAGGCATTATTTTGGCTTGCACCAGATGTACCGTTGTGAGTTGTCTTGGGACCATCAAAGCCCCGCCCTTGCATGGCCGTTCGTTCGGCCGGCGAAGTGGGGACGGATCTGATGATGTCCAAAACGTGGTTGGCTCCGGACAGTGGAGCCAGAGTGGGGCGAGCAACGGGCCGGACGAACAGCATGCTCCCCCTCCCAGCCACTCACTTTCCCCTCCCTCCATGATTCCCATGCATGGGCGAAGATGGATGGACGAGAGGCCGAGACAGCGAACAGCCCATTTGGGAGAGAGGGGCAGTTGGGAACCGTCGGGCGGGATGCGACAGCGCATCGGCTGCGCAGCGCCGCCATCGAGACCTACGGTGGCCGCACTCTCGGAGCCCAAGGCTGGCATGACACACATCTCTCTCTGTCTTGGTGTCTTGTCGAAAGATAGTTACTTTCTGTTGTTTCTGCTGTTGTTTGTAAGAATTGCACCACAAACATCGCTTCCAACACGCGAGACATAATCCGTCCACCTTTTGTATCTGAGTTCCTCGAATCATCGCTGTGGACGACATTCCCAGGCTCACCAAAGCCAGACCGAGACAGTGTACCCACGGGAAAACGAATGCGCCATTGGACAACTGCCACTGACCAAGGCACCACTTCTGTCGCGATCCGTCATCGTTTCTCCAGAACATCCCACACCACACCAGTCCTCCACGGCCATACCAGACTGGGGAACATCGCAAAGAATAGAACCCCTCCCCCTGGCGCACACCCGGCACACAAACCGATCCACCGGAACCGCGCCTGAGGCCGTGTGGGTGGAATGCAGCCTCTCTTCGCCGTCCATAACAACGTCTCCCTCATCAGCATCAACGTCGCCCCGAGTGCCTGGGTCACCACCATCGTCTTGACTCTCGTGTTTCTGTTCTTGTACCTGCTGCTCTACGCCGCACCTCTACCCTCGTTCCGCTGGCCGTCGCTGTCGTGGTTAGTGCCGCGCCGGAAGCCGCACCAGCTACAAGCCCGGACCAGGAACGAGCGACGCACTCCGGAACCCATCTACGAAGATAACGACGACGACTATCTGTTCTCCGACAGAGAATACACCCCGCGCCGCAGGACCATCGAGCACACTCCGCTCCCTCCCCTGATTGCCAACTATCCATATCCGTTTGACCTGCTTCGCCACGACGACTCCCGCAGCCACGAGGTCGCGAAAAAGGTGAGGTCGAGCCGCAAAGGGGTCAGCGAAAAGAGGAGCAGTAGCAGCAGCAAAAAGGCTGGCGGCAAGACATCCAGCAGCAGCAGCCACCATGACAGCAACGACCATGACGGCCCTAGGAGCCCTCGATCACCTCGACGGGTCTCTGGAAGATCTCAGCTCCTACCGGCTTCCCACCCCTCAGACGACGGAGACGACAGCCACAACAACAGCTACAACAACAACGGGGGACACCGACGACACCAACAGCTACCAGAGGCCGCAGCAGTACGGCCGCCAATCAACCCACTCCGGCTTCCGGAGCGACGACCTGACCAGCGAGGCGACAGGGGCGGAGGACGAGGAGGATTTGGACTCGGAAGTTTCCGCCGGTGGCTACAGTCCACCCGCCTGGAGACGCCTCGGCAACGGCGACCGCAGCAGCGGCTTCTGGGGGAAAAGTGACGATCTGTTCCAGCTGCTGAACCGCGCTGCGGAGGAGGAACGCGCTCGCGAGGAAGAGGAAGCCCGTCGTGCCAACCCCGCGTATGCGAGCGACGGGGGCGAGGATCTCTACGACGACGAAGACGAGATTCTGGCCCAGGCCATCAGAACCAGGTTACCCACGGGAAGTCTTTCGCCCGAGGAAGAGCGCAGTCCGGAGCCTGAGTCCCGGATTCAGAACTACTCCCGGAATCAGCACGGATACCAGCAGATTGATCATGTGGTGGGCGACAAGATGGAGGTCAAGGATTTTGCTGTGGGAAGAGTGTTGAAACAGGAGTCCATCATGCCAAAGGAGGGCGGAGGAAACGGTAGGTTCTTCCCGCGGCGGGTGCGGCCGCTGTCCGTTTCCCTGCTTTCTTTGTCAACTTGTTTCTTTGTTTCATGTCCCAGGGAGCCGGTAGCTAATCATATCTCCGCTAGCCATCCGGTTTGCCATGACTGCTGAAATATCACACCAGACTGAGCCAATTGAGGCGGCCTTCAACTTCGTTCGCCGGCAAGTGACAGCCATGACGCGGTCATGGGCCTCCATCTTCATGTCCCTTCTCGCCGCAATCCTCTCGTATGCCGCCCTGCGCTGGCTCTCCCAGCCGGCCGCCATGAGGCCCGTTCCCGATCTCGTCAAGGTGGCCGGTGTCGCGCGATCCATGGAGCCGTTGATTTACTATTCGGAGAATGGCATCCAACAGGTTGGCGACCTGCAGGCCACGGGCGTTGCCGTTTGGGACTTGGGTGAGAGTGTTCGCAGCAGCAACCTCACCTCAGCGCCGATCATTGTCAAGGCCTTGGATGAGTTGAGCGATAGTCTCAAGACGCTGGCGATTGAGCTTACCAAGTTCTTTGCCAATGTCGATGGTGATATCGACGGGTTAGTGGCCGCAATCCTCCGGTTTCCTCCCTCCTCCGTTCAATACTAACTCGTTCCCCCAGTATTCTCATCGTTATGGACTGGGCCCGCCGCGAGCTGACTCAACTCCAATCCCTCCCCACTCTTCCCCTTTCCTCCGCCTTCGACAACATCCATAACCTCCTCTCCAACGCCGGCATCTTGGAAAACCCGCGCACGGGCGAACCGACCTTCCTGGGGCATATCTTCTCCTCCATCTTCGGCCCGAGCACGCCCCAGCGGACCAAACAAACCCTGCAGCGCACCTTCAACGAGTTCCTCAGCGTCCTGGAAGAAGCCGTCTCCTCCGAGCTGCAGCACTCCCTCGCGCTCTTCGCCCTGTTCGAAGCCATCGACCACCAGTTCCTCAACCTGGCCCGCACCGTCGTCCGCGAGGCGTCGCTGCAGGACCAGTCGTACGCAGACCTGCTCTCGTCCTTGTGGACGCGCATCCTGGGGCCTAAGGCCTCCGAGGTCGCCAAGTACGAACGCAACCGCCTCCTGCTGCAAAACGTGCGCGAAAAGACGGTCCGCAACAAGGGCATCCTCGTCGAGCACAACCACAAGCTCCTCGCCCTGAAGGCGAACCTCGAGGCGCTGCGTCGGCGGCTCGTTTCCCCGCTCGTTAGGTCCGTCAACTCTAGCACTTTGACGCTCGACGAGCAGATTCGCGGCCTCGAAGACGTGGGCATGTACCTCGAGGGCGTCAGGATGCGCCAGAAGGGGAAGCTGCTGGAGATGCTCTACGGGAGCGGAAGCAGCAGCGGCGGGGGGGCCAATGCAGTTGCGGCCAGAGCGGCTAGGGGGCTGGCGCCTGGCGGGGAGGAGGGGAGCTCGGCGGTCGCTGCTGCCGCGGCCGCGGCGGCTGGGAGGAGGTTTGTCCAGGCTGAGGTATTGCCTCGCGGGGGCGGCGATGGTTCGGGAGGGAACTCGTAGGGGTGATCGTTGCTTTGTCATTTTTGTGTGTGCTCTTTTCAGCTTCTTCTTTGGCTATTCGGTTGGTTGGCTTGTTCATCGTCTTTGTTCATTCGACTTTGTCTCATTGGGAGGATTCTTGCATTGGGTTTGGACATTGGATACGGCGGATTTGTTTGGATATTCATCATAAGTTGGCTGTCTCGGGGCCATCAATGGAAAGCTGGAGGCTCGGGGGCCGTTTGCTGTTTTGAGAGACCGGCACTTCGCCATCTCCCACGACATACTGTCAACGGAGTCTCCAGTTGGGCCTGGCGTAAGGGCGCAGGAAATGGTTTGGAATGGGTGGTGTGGATGGCGTTTTGCGAGGCCGGATGTCTCATATTTTTTTGCTTGGATTTGGTTGCAGTCATAGAGTCAACATGGGAGGGAGTATATGGGAGTACCTACACAGAGGACTACGTGAATGCCTACATCTTCCCAACATTCATCCATCCTACGAGCAGTCACAGTCTGGGAACGCCCTGCTCATCATTTGATCAGGAAATTCAGTTTGATAGTCTGCTGCGGCTCAAGCTAATGTCTGCCTGCAATCCACCACACATCAACCGCTTCAGGATCTGCTCCATTGCCCATCATCGTGGGGTAATCACTCTTTGAAGTATTTCCTTCTTGACCCATGCCTAACCTCCATAACACCGAGTCAACCGATAACAAATCACCACACGACGAGACAATTGGACTCGCCCGCTAGAAAAACCACCACCAGGTCACACGCAAACCACCTTATCCACCGTCATGATGCCGCGAATCGTCTATCACATACATGACCATGGCTTAGCAATGTCATAGCAAGATGTCGTCGTGATACTCTCCGTGTCCGTGTTCCACGCGTCACAGGAGAAATAAAAGACCCATGTCTCTCCATAAAAAAGCGAGCCAGATCAGAAGAACACAACCTTATCCCCCGTTTCCGAAACCGGCCCCCTTTCTTCTCCTCCATCCCAGAGTCTTGCATAACCGCCAGGCCCGAGTCATCATGCTGCTGTCAAGCTGGTATCAAAACTTTTCCCGACCGACCAGAGAACCGAAAACAAATGAAAGAAGCGAACGCGCTTTTCTCAATAGGCACGAAGCTGCGAGACATGAACCTAGGCGGTCTCGCCAGCCTTCTCATCCTTGGGCTTGTCGGACTCGGCCTCGCCCTGAGCGGGAGCCTGACCGGCAGCCTGCTGAGACTTGACATACTCATCGTAGACCGCCATGGCCTCGTTGACCTTGGCAACGAGCGCGTTCTCATCCTCAAGTCTGTTCCGTGTTAGTCATGTGTCCCGAAAATTATAAGGAGGCGGAGAGCAACTTACAGATTCACAAGCTCGTTGTTGTCCATTTCGAGAAGCATGCCGGTGATCTTGCCAGCCAACTCGGGCTGCAGAGCCTGGATCTTGGGGAACAGGTTCTCGCCGAGGATCTGCTTCTGCTGCTGGACGTTGGTAGTAGCAGCCAGCTGCGACTGGAGGAGAGAGCTGGCGCTGAGACCCTCAGGAGCGCCCATAGGGCCGGCAGGAGGGACGCCACCACGGCCAGCGAAGTTAGCGCCACGGTTAGGACCACCACGGCCACCAACGGCACCGTTCTGGGGCCGACCGTTGGGAGGGAAGCCCGGCATACCGGGAGCACCAGGGATGGCCTGAGGGATGGGCATGGCCGGCATGCCACGGCCGGGGCCGCCGCGACCACCCGCGATGGAGGCCTGCTGGACCTGCTGCAGGGCAGCCAGGAACTGCGGGTTGTTGGGCTGAGGGTAAGGGGCACCAGGGAACTGGCCGAACGGGTAGACGGGCAGCTGCTGGGGCGGGATGCCACCACGACCACCCTGCTGGGCGTACGGCAGCTGACCAGGGCGACCGCCCTGCATGACGGGCATGCCGAGGCCGGCCTGAGGGAACGGCACACCGCGTCCACCGGGAGGCAGGAAACCGGGCTGTTGGCCGGGCGCATAGTAGACTGGAGCCTGCATGAACTGCTGGGGAAGACCAGCCTGGGCGGCGGCCTGTTGCATGCGGAGCTGGTTGCGGGCCTGGATGCTGGCCTCGAGCTGGCTCTTGCGAACATCCTTGCGCTGGGCCAAGGCGACATAAAGCGGCTTGCCGTCGACCATGCGCTGGTTCATCTCAGCGACGGCCTTGGTGGCGTCATCGGGGTTGCTGAAGCAGACGAAGCCGAAGCCCTTGCTCTTGCCGAGCTTGCGCTCAGGCTTCTTCTCGGGCTTCTTCTCGGTGGCAGCAGCCTCGCCCTCGGCACCCTCACCCTCCTTCTTCTCATCCTTCTTGTCCTCCGACTTGGTCTCGGCGGGCGGCTCAGGGACCGTCTCGCGCATGACCTTGGCAGAAGTAATGGGGCCAAACTCGGCGAACATGGCGCGCAGCTTGTCGTCATCAACCTCATCCGATAGGTTCTTGATGTAGAGGTTGACGCCTTGATATTTGTTAGCCTTCTCAAGGCGAGCAGCCTCATACGACTTGCGCAGCTCCTCCTCGCGCTCGTGCTTCTTCTGGGCGCGGCCCACATAGAGCTCCATGCCACGCCACTCCTTGCCGTTGAGCTCCTCGACCGCCTTGGCAGCGCTGGCGTGGGTGGTGTAGTTCACGAAACCGAAACCGCGGCTCTTGCCCTCAGCATCCCGAGCCAGAGTAGACGATGTGATCTCGCCATACTTGGAGAAGTACTCGCGGAACTCCTCGTCGGTGACCTCATGGTTGATATTCTTGACGTAGACGTTGGTGTAGTTGGCCTTCATCTCCTCGAACTTGCTCTGACGATCCTTCTTGGGGATGTGGTAGCCGACATAGACCTTCTTCTCGTTCAGGAGCATGCCGTTGACATGCTTGATGGCCGCGGCAGCA
Source organism: Mycothermus thermophilus (assembly GCF_041956435.1). NCBI lineage: Eukaryota > Fungi > Ascomycota > Sordariomycetes > Sordariales > Chaetomiaceae > Mycothermus > Mycothermus thermophilus. Next base: position 2,872,947 of record NW_027191430.1, read on the forward strand.
GCCTCATCAGTCTCGTAGTGCACGAAACCGTAGCCCTTGGAGTTGCCGTTCTCGTCCTGGGCGACCTTGCAGCTCAGAATGTTGCCGAAGGCGGCGAAGGTGTCGTGCAGGGCCTTGTTGTCGATGGCTGTGTCAAGGTTCTTGATGAAGATGTTGCCCTGGCCCGTCTTGCGGAGGGCGGGGTCGCGCTGCGACCACATGATGCGGCACGGACGTCCCTTGATCAGGGTGTAGTTCAGTTCCTCGAGAGCCTTCTCGCCGTCGGCGGTCGAGTTGTAGTTGACGTAGGCATAGCCGAGCGAGCGGCGGGTGACAGCGTCACGGCAAACGCGGATCGAAGCGACGGAGCCGATCTGAGAGAAGAGCTCAAAGAGCATGGCCTCGGTGACGGACGGGTCCAGCTCGCCGACGTAGAGAGAGGCAGATGAAGTGGGGTGGGGAGCAGCAGAGCTCGGGGTCGGGCCGGCCGTGTCGGCGGTCTCGGCCGTCTGGAACTCGCCGGAAGCCACATTCGTGTTGATGGCAGCGGGAGCACGGTTATCGGAGCCGTTCAGGTTGGTGTTGGCGAGATCAGCGGCCAGCTGATCGACCGCGGCGGGGGCAACTGGAGCGGCCATTGTGACGATCAAGTCGAAAACTACAAGAGCGCTGATGTCAGTTCGGCTGGAGTTTGGAAGTGATGATGCGAACGGTCGATCTCCGAGCTTTGCGGATTTGCAGGTAGACGATTGTGAGGGTCGGGTCAGTTGGAGGGGCGACGACGCACCGATTCCTCAAAGGGTTTGAAATGGAGGGGCGCGCGACGAAACGGGCGAGATACTACCGTGCGCAGTGGAGGGCGGTCGACGGTAGACAAAGAACGAAGCTGTCGATAAAGCCTCGATGGGATCCTTTCTTGCGAAGAGGAAATCGACTCTCGATGGGAAGGGGACGTGGTTGTTGAGGGGTCTTCCGAGGAGAATCGAATCGACAAGAGGAGGTAAGATTGGGGTTTTGACTTTTTTGGGTTTTTGGTTTGTTGAAGGATCGATAGGTAGGTATCGGGGATTTTTTTGGTGATTTTCAATTTTTTTTGTGAAGGGTTTTTCTGAATTGACAGAAAAGAAGCAGGACGAGAACAGGAACCAGGGACTGGTCGTGTCTTTTAATCTTGCTCTTTTCTGGGGGTGATTTTGTGGAAAAGAATCCGGGGAAGATTTGGAAAAAAGTTGATGGTTTGATGGATGGGGGAAGAAGAGGAAGGTCAAGAAGAGGGCAAATTGGCAAAGATGGGTGATTGTGGAGGCAGATTTTTTCCAAGCCGCCACCTTACTGGTCAAGGGTATGTTATGCATCTATCTAAACATGAATCGCACGCAACCCATGTCAAAGAAACGTCAAAGAGTAGAGTCCCTGAGCCCGTGTTAAGACGAAATCAGCCAGAACAACCCTGCCAGAATCTGTACTCCCTCTCAAAAGTCAAACATTTTGGCATCAGGTTGATGTCTTGCTGGCCGATTTGCAGCTGTGACAGCTATGATGAACCCGCCTGACCCTGTTTCTTCTGCAAGTTCTTGATGCATGTGATGCGGGTTGTAGGTCGCTAGGACACCTCGATATGGTCATAATGAAGCAGCCACCAGCGCATCTCAGAACCGATTCGGCCACCTTGCTGTGAAGCACAAAAAAAGGCGTTCCGACTTTCATCTGATATGGGTGTTTGAGAAGTATGTCTGTACTTTTGGACGGCCTTTCACAAAAACCAAGTGGCGCAACTCGCCCACTTACTCTCCGTGAGACCAACCTTGGGGACTAGCCCACGTCATGCATCTTGGCGAGTTCATGCTTGATTTGAAGCAGGACATTCTTGTATCGGGTTGTGGGCGGGCCCTGGATTTTGATGGACGCCACTGAGGTGTCTGTGTGGCGGGGTAGTTTCTTATCGCTCTTATCGGTGGTGGGCTGCGGGCGGTGACGGCAGCGTCGCGGGATTGCTGGTGGTTTCCATGATCAGTCAGCAGCAGGAGCAACCGCGGCAAGCTGGAAGCTCGTCATCCAAGGAGGCTCCAGGATCGGGTTTGTGATCTTGATGCGGTTTCTGTGTTTTGCTTTTCTCGTAGTATCAGAATCCAGTGACTTCATTTTGACGTTTTTCTTACTCGGGCAACTCGGGCGTTCGTTTGCACCAGAGACTCTCAACACTGCCCACCTTGTCCTGTGCGATCCAGCCAGTCGTGAGCTTCTGGTCCCATTTCTGCCTCCCCCGAACAGCTGCGTTGCTGCCTCGCCGTCGCCAAACGCTTATCCCCGCGTCCCGTATTGAACCTCAGAACACGGCCAGAACTCGTCCTTGTCTGTGGAAGCAACACTCGACGTTTGATCCCCTTCATTATTGGATTCTTCGGGGGCTCCCCTGCTCCTCGATGTACCCCGAGGAACTGCTCGCCTGACAACCTCCCGATTCTCCAACCTACCTGCCACCCTTTCCCCGAGGCGCATCGGTCGCGCCTAATCTTCAGCCATGTTCCCGACCTTCACTGGAAGCGCGCGAAGGCCGCGCAACGTCAACATGAGCGGCCAAAAATCTGTCAATCCTTGGGCAGCTTCCTCATGGAATCCCGGCGCCGCCTTGGGTGCGTCTAAGACAGTTGCGCAAGCACAAGCCGAACGGGCCCAGAGGCAACAGGACAGAGAGAGGTTGAAGGCCGCACGACGAATCCAGAAGACATGGAGAGGTCACCGCGCCCGACGCACCCTTCGAGAGTCCCGCCGCCAGGCCTTGGATCAGCTCTACTCCGACCATTCCGATACAGAGAGCCGGACCGTTAAAGCGACACCCCTGCTGCTCAACATCTATCAGACAACAAACACCAAAGACCAGACCCGGCTATGCCTCGTCGCAACGGATCTCATGATGACCAATTTTGCGTGCTTCGAGTCCGGGGCTATCGAGCTGCCACGCCTAGGCCGGCTGGCCAAGATCGTCGTCTCAGCCTTGGAGAGACTTGAAGCCTCGAAATCACACCTTGATCAGGATGTCTCACAGGCACAACTCATCCTGAAGATATTCATCCAGATTGTGAGGCTACGGCCGCAGTCGGTCCAAGCCGTTCTCCCAAGGTTGTACAAGGTTCTGGCAGGATACTGCAGAGCGAGCGCCCCCTTATTCGACTGCCTTCGCAGTGCCGTGGTGGCTCCGCTCTCAGTGCCCAACGCCCCGCGTATGTGGCCTTTCCGAAAGACCTGAAGTGAGCTTCAACTGACCGTTTTTAGGTGATTTCACTCGGTCTGCATACTATGATTTCGCGACGTCATTCCTAACACAGGCCGATTTAACCCTCTTCGAGGCCAACATTGGCTCCTTTGCCGTTGATATCAATGTCGACGAGCTTTCGGACTCGATCGCCACGAGGGACACCATTAACCAAATTGCCACAACGTCACCGTCAGATCTCATGTGGTTACTGGCGCACTATATTACTCTACAAAAGGCGAAAAGGCAGCAGGCGCTCCATTCCCGGTCTCTTCGCGCCTTGTACCTCCTCCTTTCAACCCTTTCAACGCACATCCGAGCGTGGTTCTCAACCCCCGACCCGAAAGCTTCGGGTGGGGCTGGAACGCCTGAAGAACACTCTGACCAGGCCCTTCCTTCCTACGTGTCGACTGCACTCTCTTCTCTTACTAATCGGGATGAGATCTCCAGCCTTCTGGGGCAGTTTATCTCGTAAGTGCCTCTGCTGAGTTGCGTCCAAACAGACAAAACTGACCAAACCAGGGAGCACGATGGGACTTCAGAATCCGATGTTGAACACGCCGGTTTCCTGGCCGGCTATCTACTCACATTAGTGAACTGTTTCCCGGCGCTCAGCGATGACATACGGATGCGACTGTATCTGGCCGATATCCCCACCGCCGCTGGACCGCTGCCTGCTGTCAAGTTCTTCTGGAATGCGTTCAGCAGGACGTCCATCTTTACCAGCATCGTCTCCAATGCGGACGCGGCCCTCCCTGTTCTCCGCCAGAAGCCCCCATCCGAAACCGACTCTACTTGGCACCGCGAGTGGCGCACAATTCTCCTCTTTTTGGAGCTCTACATCTTCGTTCTCCGATTGACCGACGATGAGGACTTCTTTGGTGGCTTGAATCCGACCGCCTTCTTGGGAGGATCGAACTCTCGTCTGAGATCCAGCAACCTCGGCCGGGATAATCTGGCACAACTTGCCACTTTCCTCAAACACCTCGGGTTCGCCTTGTATTACCATGCCGCCGATCTCCTCGGGTCAACCCCCGAGTTGGTGACGGTTGCAGATGGTTCGCCCCTGTCTTCCCGTGCTGCCACTAGCAGCTCCTCTCCCACACCTTTGGGTTTCTCGGTCACGGCTGGTGTGGACTTTGAGGCATTTCGAAATCTGATCTCCACAGCCATGAAGATGCTGTACGAGCGGGATTCGCGGCGCCATTTTTTGCCAGAAGGTCACTGGCTCATGACCTCTAAGTTAGACATGGATGGATTCCTCTCGGCAGTCGTGCTCGAAGAACAGAACCAGCGCGAACGGGAGGAGACAGAAGGCAGAGACTCCGACTCTGACGACGATTCGGACGACGACACGCCATCAAATACACGGATAGCAATGACTGCTGGCGGGCTGAGGCTTACCCGCCAAGCTCAGATGGAAAGAATCTTGATCGCCCGGCAAAAAGCAAGAAAGCACCTGCTCCGGGCTGCTGCAGTGCCGAGGCTGGAGATTCTACGGAACATGCCTTTCGTGATTCCCTTCGACATGCGAGTTCAGATATTCCGACAGTTTGTCTACTTGGACAAACATCGCAGACGAGGCGGCAACATTGACCCCGATCGTTGGAGATTATGGGTGCTGAACCAACACGGCGGGCCATTTGATCCAGACCCAATGGCCCATCGTGAGCTTAGCCGTCACCAGGCGAAAATCCAGAGGGGTCAGGTCTTTCAAGACGCCATGGAAGCCTTTTGGAGCTTGGACGACAAGCTGAAGGAACCCATCCAGATTACATTCGTGGACGAATTCGGCATGCCTGAAGCAGGAATTGACGGAGGCGGTGTTACCAAGGAGTTCCTGATCAGCGCCACTTCAGAGGCGTTCCGTCCCGAAGAACGCCTATTCGTCTCCAACAGCAAGAACTCGTACTACCCCAACCCTTGTGACCTGGACCAGAGGAAGAATGCCCTCCGAGAAGCAGGTATTATTGAAGGTTCCGAGGAGTGGAACGAGGCGATCGCTGATCGACTTCGCCAATACGAGTTCCTCGGGCGCATCATCGGCAAGTGTTTGTACGAAGGAATCCTCATCGACATCGCCTTCGCCGGCTTCTTCCTGCTCAAATGGGCGTCAGCGGGCGCGCCCGATGCCTACCGCGCCAATATCAACGACCTCCGCGAGCTCGACGAAGAACTGTATCAGGGCATGCTCCGCCTCAAGAACTACCCAGGCGATGTTCGCGACTTGGCACTTGACTTCACCATCACCGATCAGGTTTCCCTTCCAGGGGAGCCTATCCGGACCGTCACCAGGAATCTGGTGCCCAACGGTGAGGACATCATTGTCACCAACGAAAACCGACCACTCTATATCAGCTACGTTGCCCGCCACCGTCTCGTCGTCCAACCATATGCCCAAACCCGCGCCTTCCTCCGCGGCCTGGGGTTGATCATCGACCCGGCATGGCTGAGCATGTTCAACCAGAATGAGCTCCAACGCCTTGTCGGCGGCGACAGTTCCGAGATCGACGTGGAGGACCTCCGCCGGCATACGGTCTACAGCGGTGTCTACGCCATTGGCGACGACGGCGAGGAGCATCCCACCGTCAAGCTATTCTGGGAAGTCATGCGCGACCTGGACGACCAGCGCCGGCGCGACGTGCTCAAGTACGTCACCAGCACTCCCAGGGCACCGTTGCTCGGGTTTAAACAGCTGTGTCCGCCGTTTAGTATCAGGGACGGTGGAAGGGATCAGGACAGGTTGCCAAGCGCGAGCACTTGCGTCAATCTGTTGAAGCTGCCGCAGTACACGAGCAAGGAGGTGTTGAAGGAGAAGTTGCTATATGCGGTGACGAGTGGCGCAGGGTTTGATTTGAGCTGAGAGGATGGTGAGCTAATAGGAGAGGGATGGGAACTGTAAAGAGCGTTGATCTCGTGTCCTGTACCTTGCTAGCGGTGTCGTGTATGAATGTATGTACTTGGTGACAGAGTCGAGCACCATCATAATCAAGGAAAATGAGTGTCTTGGGGTGTTTGCTTCTGCTGTTTGCTAGCGGTAGTGGTCACTAGAAGGGTGCCTCGGACAAGTCTCGGCTTGGTTATTATCCTCGATATCCTCGATTGGCTCAATGCCTTGCCATTTCTCAACTCTTTCCATCTTGCAGTCTTGAGAAGGTGGTAAAGATCTTTCTTTCCCCGGCTGCTGTGCTCATCCACCAGAGCCTTACGAATGGTCACTCTGAGACCTTACTCCAACACTTACAAGTGGGGCCTTGGCGCAACGGTAGCGCGTTCGACTCCAGCTACCAAACCTAGCAATCGAAAGGTTATCCGTTCAAATCGGGTAGGCCTCAACCCATTCACTTTTGATATTTTTTCGACTTGAATATTTTTCCAATATTCCCTGACTTAAATGTTTTCCAAGCCGTGGTTTCCTACTTCGCAGCGTCTCCGATGTTACTTTTTTCTGTCTTAGGAAAAAAAACATCATGTTTGCTCTCATGATGGTATGGTTCTGGGGTTAGCTTGTTTCAAGAACCGTCCCGCAGCCGAACGACGCCGCCCTGACGACATGTCCCGCTCACCATGTTACCACCTTGTCCTCCGCGAAGCTAATCTCAGCAAGTTTATCTTGACACTAGGCCAACAAAGGGTTCCAGAAGCGATTGGAAACTGCGGAGAGTTCGGGCTTGAAACACTTCGCTGGAAACAGTTGTTGCCCGAGAGGGGCCAGGAGAAGACATCGACCAAAACACCGACCTCCATATGGTCATGGGCTGCTATATACGGAGTGCTCTCCAGGGGTCGAAAAACACAGCTCCACATTCCACTTTTTCACAAGTCATGCCCATCACCACCATGATCACCGCCATTCAACGGCATGCATAAAAGCAAAAGCATCATCATGAGCCGACCACCCGTCCTTCCCACCAAGCAGGTGTGTGATTGACGCCAACCAACCCCGGAGGGTTGTATTCGACCTGTTTGGTTAGGTTCTCGCGTCGGCGAGAGGTCCGACCACAACCTCTCTCCCCGGGCCCGTTTCCGACGACCATCAGCACAGCCACCTCCGTCCCCGCGGCAGACATGTCTCCGATGCCGAGAAAACGTTTCTTCTTTTTCTGCTTTTTCTTTCTTCTCTATCTAACCTCCTAATACGTATATTACTCAAAATTGTATGAAGCAGATACTGTGTATGTTTCACACACTCGCCCGTTGGCTGGCGGGAAACAAAACTCAGGCCACCAAACTCTGTGACCAGAACTGTGTTATTAGAGTCAGCTATCTGGACGCGCTTCATCGAGGCGATGGTAGGTGCGTTGGATTGCACTACGTACCTACGACAACACAACGATCAGGCACGTCGCCGGGAATTTCGGGTCCGGATCAGGTCTGGGGAGGAGGAGGAGCGTTGAGGTTGCCTTGCTCGTTCTGTCGTGGTGGTTTGAGAGGTAGGTCACCTATCTTGCCTCACATATCTAGATGTACCTGACATATCTGGTATGCAGCTCACAGACAAACAGGAAAGGGGAGCCGCTGCAGCTGCAGTAGCGCAGGGACGTAGTGGGATGGTCATGTTGTTGGCCAAAAGGGGCTGTGCCGTGTTCAGACCCCGTTGCTGGGACAGATAATATACCTGTCCTGTCCTCGTTTTCTTCCTTGATGTTTTCTTTCGCTCTGTTTCCTCCCTTTTTTTATCGTTCACGTGGCGCAATGAGGATAGCTGCGATCATCGTGGAGTCATCAATGTGTTGCTTTCCTTCTTTTCTTCATCAACCAACTTGGCTCAGGACAGTGTAAGAAGGCCAAACCATTTTTCCAAAGTTTTCTGTTCTGCTTATTCTCTTCCACACCTAATTACACATACACAGCATCTGCTGCAGCAAATAATACAAATACAGTTGAAGCGCCGTCGAGGCTGTGGTAGGTAGTGTGGTGGCGGTTTGAGCCGCCGAACGAACGTCAAATCCCTCCCGGGTATTTCCCCCTCTCTCCATGAGCATGCGTGAATGCAATCCCATCCCTCAACCCCCATCCGATCTTAAAAACGCCAGTGTACATGAACGCCCAGTACATGTGTCGTGAAATGTCGTATGCCCAGGGGTAAAAAACTTGTCTAGATTCTCCCTCTCTCAACAACGCCAAAAGGAAGTTCCCCGGGGAAAAAGAAAAAGAAAGAAAACGTCCGTTTAAACAGGTCCATACAAGTGTCTCTCTGAGATATCCCTTGCGCACAGCCCAGCGTCCTGCCCCAACCTGAGGCTTTTTTGTTGGTCATGGTAACCGTCGATATCCGATGCCGCATCTCGTCCACTAACGCTGTCGAACATCGCCGTGTCGGGTCTCGGGTTCTCAGAGCAGGGGGACCGTTCGAGCTGATTCAATCGAGTTCGATCGCATGCTTCGCGTATCGTTTGAGCGAAAAGGCTTAAGCAAAAGCACCGACGACGGACATGCCCGCAGCTGCAATACTTGTGTGAGCCACTGAGAGGTCTAGAAGTAACAATTAGGGAACCACTTACCACCCAGAAGAACCATGAAAAAGGCGAGCTTGCGGTCCTTGCTGGTCATGGTGCGCCGGGCCTCCTCGGACAAGAAATCCTCAGCCAACAGATCGACCATGGCAGCGTACAGCAGGAGACCAGAAGAACTGTGACAAACGTTAGCCATGACCTCTCTCTTGTCATCGTCATGCCACTACTCACATAGCATTGAAAACGCCGACGATGATCAGCCCAAAGGCGCTGTTTGGGTCGTAGGCGCCGCGAGCAACCAGACCAATGGCTTGGCCAATCGGGCAAGTGAGACCGAACGCCATGACGAGAATCCAGGGCCGCGGGCTGCCGCGCTTGTACGGGACCTCGGCAATACGCGAACCCAGACCGAGACCCTCGAACATCTGGTGGAACAGCATGGCGACCACCAAAACAATGAAGCCATCAATGGTGATGCTGATGGTCATGCCGACGAAGACGGAGTGGAACAGGATACCGCCCTCGAGCAGAGTAATGTTGGTCGACATGCGCTTGTACACATCGGGGTGGACGGGCTGGCCGGTCTCGACGTCGATGTATGGGGAGTTCAACAGGTAGGAGGACTGGTTAAGGAGGGTCTGGCGTTTGGTCGAGACCGGGGTTTCCTGGTACTGCTGCTGCTGCTCCTGCTGCTTCTGCTTGTGCACCACCTCCTTGATCATGTTGAACATTTCGAGACGCTGGCGGCAGTACTGCTCATAGAAGACGATGAACCAAGGGGGCATCTGCGAACGGATGGCATAGTCGTCGGCGTACGGGTTGCCGGGATCGGTGTACGGGTAAGCGTTATCCCCAAAGGGGTTCTGAGGAGCGTAGTTGCGCATCTTCTCCTCGTACATCTTCTGAGCCATCTTCTTCTCGTACTCGATGTCCTCGATCTCGAAATCGGTGGTGCTCGTGTAACGCGGCGGGCGCGGGGGCGGAGGGCCGCGGGTAGCGGCCTGGCGGTTATCACCTTGAGTGATGTTCATTGCCGGGTTGGCCATAGTGTTGTTCTGCGCCTCGAAACCCATTGGTCCGCCGTGAGAGTGGCCTCCCATCTTGCCATTCAGCCACATCTCAATGACAAACAGAGCAAACATGGCAGCCATCATGATGACGCCAGGCATGGCAGGATACTGGTCAGTAAACAAGTCTGGAAGGCAAGGATCGGTGAGGTTGCCGAAGGCTGTCGGCAGCAACTGTTATGCGGTCAGCATGTCTGACTGTCTTCTTGGTGGCAGTGATGGCGATGCTTACATGGACGAAGGCGGTGGCGACCAGGACACCAGTACCGAAATGCTTGCAAAGAAAGAATGTCTTCTTCGGCACCTTGATCCACGAAACCTTCTTCGCAACGACTGGAAAGCCAGCGCCAATGATGGAGGCGGCCATAACCATGACTACACAGCACGTTAGCGGTCCGCTCGGTCACCTGGCCAGGACCGGAACTTACACAAGGCGGCGACATGGAGAGGGAGATCGTACTCGCCAGCCTCCTCACCACTCCCGCACACGGGCTTGCCATCGAGAGGCTCGATGCTTGCCTCCGGCTCCAGGCCGATAAAAGAGTTTGGACCGTCGGCCATTGTGGGGGTTGGCTACTACAACGGTTGGCGGTGCGGACCGGTTCGGGCGTGGGAGGCTCCAGGCTTCACGCCCAGAATAAGAGAATTGAAAACTCCAAAGAATACACCAGCGAAGCCGCCCTGCAGCCTCGAAAAAGAAGAAGAGAAGAGAAATAAGAAAAAAAAAAAAGGAAATCACCGGACTCGGTCGGATATGCCAACCATTCGAATGGCGGCGTCGGCAGCGAAGGGCCAAAAGGGGGAGAGAGGGAAAGAAAGGGAAAGGGAGGTGAGAGGGAATATCAAAACAATACTAAGTACTAGAAAAAGAGAGAAGAAGAAGGAAAAGAAAGACGCCCTCCAGAGGACAGTCACGGCGAGAAGCAGGAAGAAACGGGAGCCAAGAGGGCCAGAGGCTTGGGATATGGGGTTGCACGGGTTAGTATAGGGTGCGACATGCCTTGGCGTCGATCCGGGCCTGGGGTCTTGCAACGGTGTGGCGAGTCGTGAACGGAGCGGGCCAGGGGGTGTTTGGTCGCAAGAAGGCCGGCAGAGCCCTGGCAATGGAAGCCGATGATGACAACGAACCTGGAAGAGTGCAAGAGTTTGTCTCGAGTATCTAAGGACAGAGGATCCTCCTCTAACTGTGTGTACGTATGGTATCTGACTCGACGCTGGTAACATACTCGCAACGGTCTGGGGACAAGATGAGTGCCTCGCGTTTTTGCAATCTTGGATTCAGACCGAGCCAGTGAGGTCCCTTTGGGGACGACATGTCCACTCCACAGGTGTTTTGGGACACCCGTGGTTTGTCTGGTTGGCATGATGGAGTTGCAATCCTAACTACACGATGGCGGCTCAACCTGCCTCGAAGAGTTGAGGGTGGAGGCACGCGATGTTTGCCAGGACTAGGTCGCTCGCATCAAGGACCAAACGAGCTCCCACTAAGTAGACTGGGGCCGCACAGGACCAGAAATTGCCGTCGCTGAATGGAACATAGCGTTGTTCTAGCCAGGTAAGCCGCCGTCGCGCGAGGTTACGTTGTACTGGCCAGGAGCGTCGCCAACAAGGCACGGGCGCTCGGTGGGCGGGGGCAAGGCGAAGCAGAGAAGCAGAAACCGGAGAAGAGCCCCTGGGCCCAGGCTCGAATCTGGACCAAAATGAGATGTGAAACGGACCCACCATTCTGGAGCACGTCGGAAAAGAGTCCGGCCGTCCACTCAGAGCGCAGGTATTTACCCAAGAAAGGAAGGTGGGTCTTCAATAAGGTCAGCAACGGAGGTGGGGCAGCCTGCATTTCCACACCAACAGAGGCTCTGCAAACGAAAATGGGCAAGAGCAGAGCCCACATTCTCAGCCTCAATCCCAACGGTCATGCAAACATGCTTCCTGCATTCCCGGTTTCTTCTTGTTTTTCTTCACTTCGGTCGTCGCCGAAAAACACATAGAGCTGTTCATAATTCGAAAAGAGTCAACTGAGTACATCCGAGCTGTTGGCACTCCCAGACGGAGATCACCAAACATGTCACCGGCAATACTTGCCTTAACCGCAGCCAGCGGCAGGGGAGCGGACGCAGGAGGCCGGCCGGCAGGGGTGACGTCTGTGTGCATCTCCACTGATTCCCCGACATGTCCCCAGCGCCGGCGTTACCCAGCCGAACTCCAGAGATCAGTCAAAACATCAAGACAGGGTTGACAAGGAGGGAAGAAACAAAAGTCTCGGCCATTGTGGCATTTGACTGACTGCCGACTGCTGCGTTGGCGGTTGTGGTCACCAAGAGCTGGGCCTTGTCGACGGGTCTTTGGAGCCGCAACCGCAGCCACTTCCGCGTACCCCGGTCGCCGAACACTCCTGTAACTCTTGGCATCGCAGATCTCGCAGCATGCTGCCGCACGAACAAGCTCAAGGGACGAGAGACTTGCCGCCTTGGCTCCAAACATTCCAGGTTGTTGTCTGCCGGGCCAATCGCAACGCGACTCTCTTCCTTTTTTTGTGTCTGCTGCGACCAGTTTTCTCTGTCCCTCGGATCTCGATCTGGGCGCTTTTGTGGCCAGACCTTCTCTGGTTGGAAATACCCCGGAAAGGTCTTCCATGCGTCGAAGTCTCGAGGACAAAACTTGACCGTCGAACGTTTCACGGCAGCTCATTTGGTGGAGTGTGCCCCCAAAGCGCCCGCGATACCTCGTCGTAGCCGCGGCTATCATCTATTTTGGTGGGCGCGGACGACGCGCGCCCTTGGTGTTTTTGATGGAGTTGGTGTTTCTTCTAGGCTAGTATTTCTTGAGAGGACATCCTTGTGACTGAGACAGTGTTCATGGAACATCACATTCGCGATTGGGCTAGTGTTTCTGGAGCTTCTTTACCCGAGGCGAGTGCTTCAAGTGATCCTTCATCTGATTTTTCTCAGCACGACGCTTGAGCTTCCAGGTTGTCAAGCATAAATTTGGAATTGACTGACAAGGTCACCATGGGACAAACGCATGGCCTGTCACAGGCCGGATCGACAATGTCAACCAGCGTTTGCTGCCCTGGTGGAGGACGACCAGATGACACGCGAACTGGTGTCAGCGACGTGCGATTTAACATTGCACATCACAAAACGAAGCCTAATGCTAAGGAGTTGGCGATCTCGATCAAGAGAACTACAAGTACAAGTATAACCGAAACTCCCAGACGGCAAGACGGTCCCGGTTCGGATGACCGGCCGCTTCAGTGAAGCTGCTCGGGTTCCCTCGCTTTAGAGCAGGATGTGCAATATTATGACCATTTCGTCTGAATCTTGAGAGATCCTTTGAGACAGCTTGAACGTCTCAACATATCCATCGCCAAAACATTGCGGTCACGGCCCGTGTAACAGAAAATCAGCCATTTACTTCTCGGCGTCAGGACCACGCCAGCCACCACGGGATGTCCAGATGTTGGAGAGCAGCCCAGGGAGGACTTGCGTAATCTCGACTGACTGACTCGTCGCAAAGGCCACGGCAGTTGGCGGTTTCACAAGGGAAACAAATGATATGTCAGCATGTCCAATGGAAAGGAGAGGGCTCCGAATTGAAGCTCCATTGTCTGTTCCAGCTTGTTGTCGTAGACATCGCCGACTGTCGGTTTTGGAGGTTGGAGCTGTGTCAAAGCCAGGAACAAAGAGCCCGAGTCACCGAACCATCGGCCGGCGCGGGGCCTGATGTGGGGCGGAAGTGGGGCCGCCCCGGGTTCCGTCTTGGCCGATGGCCTGATTTTGTGTTTCTGTTTTCCAGTTGACAATCCGAAAGTGTGCGAGAGCTCGGCCGAGAAAGAGCTCCTCCTTCAACCACCGCCGCCGCACCGGCGCGAGTCACGCCCATGATGGCATTCCTCCACATCGGCCTCCGCAGGGCCGGCGTCTACCTCCCCCGCGCGTCGGCCACCTTCGCGCCGTGCCTGCGCCGCCAGCTCTCCCCGGTCCACCCCGCAGCTCCCTCCCGGATCCTGCAGCAGCTCTCCCGGACTGCCCGGACCTCCCAAAGATGCTTTGCGTCGACGAGCGCAAACAATGCCAATGCCGCTGCGCAGGCGTCCAAGGGCAATGGAGGGTCCTCTTTCCCCGAGACCAACCCCAAAATCGTGGGTTACTGGCTCGTCGGCAGCGCCGTGAGCGTCTTTGGCATCGTCGTCTGGGGTGGCCTGACCCGCTTGACTGAGTCTGGGTATGTTGCTCCTTGAGCAATTGGCGTTGGAACCTCGCTCACTGAAACCGTCCAGTCTGAGCATCACGGAATGGAGACCCGTCACGGGCTCCCTTCCTCCCATGTCCGACGCCGACTGGCAGTCCGAGTTCGACAAGTACCGCGCGTCTCCCGAGTACAAGCTTCTCAACCCGCACATGAGCTTGGACGAGTTCAAAAAGATATATTTCATGGAATGGTTCCACCGAGTCTGGGGTCGCGTCATTGGTCTGACTTTTGTTGTCCCGACCATCTACTTCATCGCCCGCCGCCGCGTCACCTCCCGCATGGCCGTCAACCTCTGCGGCATCTCGGCTCTGATCGGGTTTCAGGGTTTCATCGGTTGGTGGATGGTCAAGTCCGGCCTCAAGGATGACCTCTTTGCTCCCGGCTCGCACCCACGCGTGAGCCAGTACCGCTTGACTGCCCACCTCGCCACCGCCGTTGTCTGCTACGGCTGGATGCTCCTTTCCGGCCTTAACGTCCTACGCACCCACCGCATGCTCCGTGACCCGGAAGCTGCGACGAAGCTGTTCGAGCAGCTCCGCTCTCCCGCGCTCAAAACCCTCCGCCGCTCCGTCGCCGGCCTGACCCTGCTCATTTTCACCACTCTCCTGTCAGGTGCCCTCGTCGCCGGCCTCGACGCCGGCCTCATCTACAACGAGTTCCCCAAGATGGGCGTCGGCTTCGCCCCGCCGAAGTCGGAGCTCTTTGACAAGTTCTACTCGCGCCGCGACGACCTGTCCGATCTCTGGTGGCGCAACATGCTCGAGAACCCCTCCCTCGTCCAGCTCGACCACCGCATCCTGGCCGTGTCAACCTTTTGCGCGGTGCTTGCGCTGGTCGCGTACGCGCGCACGGGCAAGGCAGTGAGCGCCGCCATGCCTCCCGGCGTTCGCAAGGCGACCACCGGCCTGGTACACCTCGCCCTGGTGCAGGTGACGCTGGGTATCACGACGCTGTTGTATCTCGTCCCGATCCCGTTGGCGGCAGCGCACCAGGCCGGCGCGCTCGCGCTGTTGACGGGAGCGTTGGTGGCGGGTCACAGGCTGAGGTTGCCCGGCAAGAGGACGCAGGCGTTGGTGCAGAGGGCGCTGCTGGCGCAGAATGGTGGCGCCAAGGCAGCGACTGAGGCGGTTAGTCAGAAGGCGATGAAGAAGGTTGCGGAGAAGAGTGCTTGAGTGGGCTAGAAGCGGGGGAGGAATGTGTATAACTAGCAGCCATGTATGAGTATACATGACAGAATCATCGCGATACCCGGGTGTGGGACGAGGCGAACGTGTAGTATAGACATCTTGGATGCTGAATAATAAGCCACTCCGTTTGACAAAGGGGGTTCAATGGCTTGTGGGTATGCTAGTGAGATGGGGCGCCTATCTGGCTGTTGTCAGTGTACGTAAAACCTATCCAGGCCCAATTACCATGCCGATGACGTTCGTTTTGGCGGTGAAAATGGCTGCCTGGCTTGTTTGTCCCAGCTCGTGTCGTCGCCTATCCAGAACTTTCTTGTCTTATCCACGCTCTAGTCCCCTGATATCTCTTTTCCAGCCACTCCCTTCCACCACTTTCTGCCTTTTCCAGCATCAAACATTCACAATTTCGTTGGTCGTCAGATGTGGTGTTGCTGGTCCCCAAACACCGGGGTTGGTTGCTATGCTATGCCTGGAATCTTGCATGATAGCTTCGGGCAGCCATCTCCATCCGGTCAAGGGGGTGCCGGGTATACATCGAGGCGGGTATCCGTATATAGGCACGAGATACATCGGCAGCTTTCTCGCCATCGTGTGGTTCCTAGGTCCAACTCAACATCTACTCTCACCAAGCACAAGGGGGCTGCCTGCTCTCTGATAGACATCCACCAGATGTACACCGCGAATCTCAAACCCGCATTTACGCCCCCGCCCATCAGGACATTTCCTTGGGCATGCTTCCGACATCCTGCATGGCCCGAAGATGAATTGGAGATCCTCAAGTTTCCTGCCGTCGAGCCTGGAGACGGCATCGATTATGATTTTGTCGCCACGGTGTTGGGCATCGTGACCGGAAACACCTCCTCGACCAGCTTGCTTGCACTCAGGTCCGTGGGGAATGATGGCCGTCCGATCTTTCGACGCGTGGAGCGCCCGGCAGATGGGATTCTCTATGGTCGAGTGTATTACTGGTGTGTGGGAGAGGAGGATCCAGCTTCGCGTAAGTCCTTTCCCCACTGGCTGTTTGATCGTGGTCTCTCATTTGTAACTGACCATGATATTGTACATTCATAGACAACCATCCCGTCCTCAAGAGTCTTCGTGAATGGAAATTCCCCCACGGAAAGCTCCCTTGGCCTTGGAATGTCTTGAAAATCGATCCTCGCCCCCTTCCATCTCGGATCTTCAGTCGAGATGACGAGTTTTGTTGCATCACGGGGGACCGTGATTGCTGGAGATCATTTGATTTCTTGCGGGAGGACGGTGTGATATCGTCCAACGATTGGTCCTTCAACGAAGAGATGACGCGGTACTTCGAGGGACGAAATGGCGGGGTCATCAACGACGGCATTTATCTCCGCGACGACCTCTACGATCGCTTCATGGAAAGGGCCATGGTGTTCTATCCGCGGCCTGTTCAACAACAGGTAGAAACAGAAAAGAACGCCGGCCCAGGCCCAGACACAGGTGACAGTACCCTCACCCCACCGCCGAGACCCTCGACCATCCAACTCGTGGTACATGTTTTGCGCCCAGGGTATAGTGGACAGCTGACTGCTCAATACCACAAGCGGTTCATCCAGCCGATTCGGGGACCTGCGGTCGAGTTCATCTTTGCCCTGCTTGCCTGCGCCATTTTCGACGTTCCGTACATGCCACTCAGCTCTCAGGACGAGAATTGGTATCGAATGTGGGTACATGTCTACCAGGAGCCACTGTGCGAGTGTTTCCTAGCCTGGGAAAGACGGCAAACCAAGAAATCGAAAAACCAGCCTGACCAGAAGGATGTCGACACATCCCAAGCTGAGACAATCAGCTCGACTGCCCATGCGGATCCAGCAACACAAAGGGTCGACGATGCCTCGGCGTCTCCGCAGGTTGGTGAGAAGACCCATGTGGCTGAGACAACCGGTCGGAGTGACTTGTCTGAGGAGGACAAATTAGAGTGAGGGATTTCGTTGTTAGGAAGAACAAGGCGAAAGGGTGAAAACAACAACAGCATCGACAACCAACAGGTATCTCCTGATGTGCCTGTCTCTGTTTCGCAAGTGGAGGAAATACCAAGACTCGGGAGGTTTGTTGGTCACAGGCAGTACATCTTTAAGGTATGTATGTACTTGCAGGGCATCACCTATCTTCCATATATGAGACTCTCACTGGGATCAACATTGGCCAAGGATCTGGTTGAAACGGGTCATGTCAAATCAAGAACAAATCATGAACTCATCCAAAACCGGACCAAAAAGACAAATATGTACACTTAATCTCTCACCCACCACTCCATATCATTTCCCTGCTGCCCAGCTCTCACAGCAACTCACCATCCGCCCTCCATCCAAGTTCCGGCGAATAGCTCGGTGGCACCTCATCCTCTCCAGTCCCCCAGCTCCCCTCTTCCTCTCCCACCCACAGCTCCAACAACCCCCCTTTCCTGAAAAAGTCGTGGCTAATCCAATTCCTCCTATACTCCTTCCCATCCAGCCTCGCCCGCTGTATATACTTCCTCTCCCCCTCCGGATCAAACCCGTGCACCTTAATCGTCGCCCACTTTTGCTTCCTCCCCTTCCCCCCTTCCGTCGCGCGCAGCCTCACCTCCGGGAAGAAGGGCGTCGACAAGAGATACACGTCCTGCCCAGCAACGGGGAAGAAGCCCATCATGGCGAAGGCCGAGAACGCGCCCATGGCGCAGTCGTCGTTGCCCGGCAGGCCGTTCACGCTGGCGTTGAACAGCGAGGGGATGTACTCCCTGACGAAATAGCTGCTCAACCCGGGCCGGCCGGCGTAGTGGAACTGGAAGGTCGGCAAAAACGCCTGCTCGTTGCCGAGGTACGCTATGCCGGACTCGTGGAAATACCGCAGCCGCTCGACGAAAGCCTGCCGCCCGCCCATCAGCTCGATCAGGCTCGCCATGTCCTGCGGCACGAAGAAGCTGTACAGCCACGGGCTGCCCTCGTACGTATCGAGGGAGGTGTCGTAGTAACAGCTGTGCATGTCCTGCAAGGGGGAGCACGAGCGCGTGCGGTGGTAGCGGAAGGTGCCATTGCGGAAGCGTGGCTGTAGGAAGCCGACGAAGTGGGTTTGCGTCACATCGCCGTCGGCGTCGAGGTAGATGTCGCGCTGGTGCGGGTTCCAGTAGTTGCGCCAGTTGCCGCCGCGGCGGGCGTATTTGGCCGCATCGACCTGGTGGCCGAGCCCGAGAGCGAGGCGCGAGATGCAGAAGTCGTCGTAGGCGTATTCCACCCCGCGGCTGATGGTGCGGCTCATTGGTCCCGTGCCCTTCTCGTCGATGTCGTCCCAGGGGATGTAGCCGAGCTTGTGCCAGCTGTCGAGGTTGCCGCGGCCTTCGAGACCCCAATTGGTGGGTTCCTCTGGAGTTGGAGGTTAGAGAAGGATGATTGGGGAGGGTGGGGAGAAAGGGGACACTCACCTTCCGCGTCCGAGACGACGGCTTCATAAGCGGTGGTCCAGTTGATACCCTCGCGGAGGTGCTTGATGAAAGCATCGGCAATGACGATGTCGGCGTTGGAGCCGCCTTGAGTGAAGCCCTTGCAGAAGCTCATGCGGCAGTCGGGCAGTTTGCCTTCGAACCGGTAGATATCGATCAAGGCACGCACCATCTCCGTTTGTGCGGCCGGGTCGATGATGGTCAACAGGGGGTGCTGCGCCCGGAAGGAATCCCAGATGCAATAAAACCTGGCAGCTTGTCAGTTTTCTCCCCCTGACTTCTCTCCCCCGACCATCATATGACAACTTACGAGTCAAAATACGGTTCCGTCGAGTTCCACAACTGATTCTCTCCGGTATAATTCTGCGGCGACAACAGGGTCCTGTACAGCCCTGACCAGAAAGTGACCAGCAACTCCTCACTCACACCCGTCGGGTCCACTTCGACAGCGCTCAACTTTTCTCTCCATGCCCGGCGAGCAGCACCCTCCACCCTGTTGAAATCCCAATCCGCAATCTCCCTCTCGGCGTTCTCACACGCCTGGTCGATCGAGATGAACGACACACCCACCCTCGCCAGGAGGGTGTTATCCGCGGGAGGCTTAAACTGCACCCAGGCACCAGCCGAACCCGAGGAAAGGTAATATTCGGGCTTGGAGCCGTCCAAAACCTTGGGCTCTTCCACGGGCTTCTCCCCCTGGAAGGTCCCCGTCCTGCGAATCTCGGCGCCGCGAAAATCGGCGCAGAAATACGCATTGTACGACCCGGACCCAAAGCTCGGTGCGTACTTGCCCTGACCAACAATCCGGCCGTCCTCGGCGAACACCTCGATCCCGCCGACGGACCGGCTATTCATCAAATCCGTCAAATCCACCAGCACCAGCGGCGAGTACGGCACGCCGCGGACCACCTCGTCGATCGCCGTCATCTCCACGTCCACCAGCGGCGCGCCGTCAAACGTGAAGCGGTACAGGACCGCGTGTTGCGTCGTAGTCATTTCGGCTTGCACCGTGTTGGTCAGGTTGATGGAGAAGTAGCCCGGGCTGGCAAAGACGGAGCCGTTGACACGGTTGGTCTGGCGCTGGATCAGGGTGAACTTGCACTGCGTGAAGTCGTCCTGGGGACAGCCCGGGTGGACGAACAGGGGGAAGTTGCCCATGGAGGGGTGGCCGCCGGTGCCCGAGTCGTGCATGTGCGAGAAGCCCAGGACGGGGTTGTTGTCGCTGACGAAGCCGGCAGCGTTTTCGGCGGGAGACAGGGTGTCGGCCACGGCTTTGGCCATGCCTGTTTGGGGGTGAGTAATTGAAGTGAGAGTGAAGGTGGCGATGTTGAGGACGGAGGCTTACCATAGGGGAGAGTCGCGCCGGGGAAGACATGTCCTAGAGGAGGTGTCAGTACATACACCATAGGCGATCTGAAGGGGAATTGTAAAGGCGCGGGCATGTACTTGCCTCCGTTGGCTGTTCCGATGAGGGGATCGACATATCGTAGTATATCGCGTCTCGGTTTCAAACCGAGAGTCGAGAGGCCGGTGTCGAAAGTCAGGTCGAAAGGAGGATATAGCCAGATGAGGATACAGACTAGGGCGACGAGGACAACGCGCGTCCTCCGCGGGGTGCTCCGGAGCTGGACCGGCGCCATCACGACTGACTGATAAGACTGTCGGACTCCGGTTGGTTTAACTCTTGTGTGTTCCCAGGACGAGGTGATCCTGTCTAGTTAAGTCGTGCTTTGGCCAGAGTTGGCCCCTTATGCCGATGGCACTCGTCCTATCTCGCGGGCGCAAAGCTGGCGGCGACTCAGGCAAGATACCTCCTACTGTCCAGTCATCGGCATGGTGGCTCTGACGGGCGTTGATGAAGAGTTGAGAAGCCTGTGAGAGAAAAACCTAACCACGTCGGCACCGACACTCATAGATGTCTTATTTCGATATCGATATAATCCCCGGACTCTCTTGAGTCACCATACTCCCGGTAGTTGGTTTCAAAAGACATGATTGTGTTCCCTCCCTTCTACGAAGTGGCCAGGTCTCTGATCTCTGAAAAGGTGCGGCAATTGCCAAGACATGCTCCCCCAGCGTCCTTCTCGCAGAGGAAACGGTGGCGGCGCTCTAGCGATGCAGGTTGCTTCGGACGATGTTCCAATGCGACCATCGAGATGCAGCCATGTTTCCTCCCGTGGGCTAGAGTTGCTACCCGGACTGTGACGTTACCCCATTTCGGGCAAAGCGGGGTTGAGAAAGCCATCCTGATTGGGTCCAGTGCAGCATCGACTGGCTTGGCAACCCGATCCCCGGACCATCGAACCGTTCGACGGACTGCCGAACCTCCGCATGCCTCATTCAGCCTCCAAATCATAAAAATCATCAGAAATTCATTCATTTGGGAAATCTCGAGTCGATATAACCAGTACTACTAGAATCAAGACGCTACAGAGAGGTGGGATTTCTGCCTATGTCACGCAATTGTATCCTGATCGAGGGAATCTAGATTGAATTAAAATGGACTTTTTTGTGATGAGTGCTGTTAGACTTACACGGCCAACCGAGCCAGAAAGCCAACACCTGGCTTCAGTCTTGGCCGAGGGTTGGGACACCCTCCCTCAACAACACCACTGAGGAAGACGAGGCACATCAACACAATTCAAGAACCACCCACTCAATCCAGAATGGACGCCGGGAAAGGAAATGGAAACACAATGGATGCATTCAACTCTTGTTGCAGCTGCGTCACTTGGTCAAAGGGACGATGGCAGGAGCTCATTGTCATTGTTCCGGATCCCGGATGAGGAATGCAGGACCACATGTCCGACAAAGGACTGCGTTTGCATCAAGGGGCCACCTACGCAGACATTCCAGCCCCGTTCGAGGGAGAAGGATTAAAACTCATCGTCTCTGTCGTCTCGATCCATCAGCAGACAACACTCTGCAGCCATCGATATACTTACCACGGTACTTAGGCCTTGATCCCATTCAACCATCACCATGGAAGACCGAATCCCTTCCCTCCCCAAATCGCGCTACACAACCCACAAGCCCTTGTCCGACGGGCTTTACCTCGTCCGCCGCTCCGGCGATGGCGAGCTCCTCCTGGCCCGGCCGCTGGAGATCGACGACGTGTCCCAGGAAGCATACCAGTTGGCAGAACTCATCCGCGAAGGCGCCGCCGACGCCGCAGCTGCCCTGCTCAACCACGAGAACCTGGTCTCCATCTACGACGAGACGGTCGAGATCCCCGCCGCCGCCGCGCTGCCACCCCAGGACCCCTTCGGCAGGGACGACAATGACAACGCCAGCAGCTCGGAGAGCTCAGAAGATAAGAAGCGTGGCAGCCGCCGCTTTCGCCCCAACGCCATCGCCGTCCGCATCACCAGACCTGTAAACTCCAGGCCTCTGCGCATGCTCCTCTGGGATTACGCCGACCAAGGCACCCTGCAAGACATACTTGATGATTACTACCCGCCTGGCGGCAGCACCGACATCGCCACCGCCGGGAAGAGGGAGAAGATCCCAGAGTCCTTCATCTGGCACGTCACCCTCTCCCTGCTCAGCGCGCTACAGTACCTCCACACTGGCCGTCGGAACGTCAAGCAAGCAGTTCCGCAAACCGCAGAGGAGGCCGAGGAGGACGCCAATGCGTTGCGCTTGGCCCTGGGAGAGGCGGCTGCGTCGGAGAAGCTGAGGAGGTGGTTTACGAGGGAGAGAATTGTGGAGGAGCCCTATGAGGATTGGTGGCCGGTTTTGCACAGGAATATCAAGCCAGAGAATGTGTTTCTGCAGAGACCCAGGGGAACCGAGACGTATGGACCTGTGAAGCTTGGGGGTTTCGAGAGGTGCTTTGTCGCGAGCGGCGCGGTTCCCGATGGGCCTGTGATTGGGCCAGAGGGGGATGAGGAGGTAGGGATAGCGGCCCTGAGGAACAGGATGGTGAGGTGGAAGGCAGATGGCCTGGAGGTGAATCGGGTGAGTCCAAAATCGGTGATGCGAACCGAGGGGAGTGAACAGTGCAGACGGTGCTGACGGTTCCCCCCCAACAGTTGGAACGCCCCTATACTCAAGGCAACGACATCTACGCCGTGGGCAGGCTCATGTACCACATGATGGTGGGCAGCGAGCTGCCGCCGGCCGAGGAATGTCCCGGATGCGAGTGCATACATGTGCGGACGAGGGAGAGGGACCGGAGGCCAGAATGCCCTCACGACTGTGTTGGCGACGTCAACACCGAGAGGGTCCTCGGGGAGCTGACGGAATACACCGAGGGGCTGAGGCAGACGGCGATCGGGCTGTTGCAGCAGAACCGCCGGAACACATGCCAGGCCACCATAGAGCTCGACCTAGCATGGCCGCACTATGAAAAGTGGCTGAGCACCACGGGAGATGGCCGGCTTTATCGCGATGAGTATGATGACATGTGGTTCCGGCAGCAGAATAAGGCTCGTTTGTCGAAGAAACGGCGTGCCGAGGAGGAAGAGGACAAGAAGGAGACGTTGAAGCCCGAGTATGCTGCGGCAACTATGTACTAAATTCCAGTTTTACCGTTGAGACTGCGGGTGTTGGGGAAATCAGAATTTCATTTTCGAAACACAAAGACGACAGGACGGTCATGTGTACCGACGATGGAGAGAACAAGAGCAGCGCGCGGAGATGAGATGTTGGGGGAGCTGACCGTTGGACGGGCCGCTTATCGATAAATACCCGAAACCTGGCCCCACCACGCTTTACCTATCAAGGTTGGATCCATGGCCCGGGCTTGCGCTCCCAAGTTGACCCGCACTGTTCCCGCTCTCGGGAAATGAATGAACCGCTCCAACGGATGTTTGGCCTCACCTCACCTCCGTCCTCCAACATATCACCAACCTCACAACCCCCGTTCATCCGACACGCTGGAGCTTGCCCAACTCCTCTCACCATGTCGCGCGTTATGCCGCTGCCACAACCACCACCTTTGCTGCTGACCAAGCGGGTCACGGCCTTCCTGCGCGCCAACCTCTCGGAGCACATCCACTCGGCCATGCTGACCACCCCCTCCGGCAGCCTGCTCGCCCATGCCAGCCCTCTCCCCGCCACTGCCCTCCGCCGCCAGGCCGCTGTTGCGGCATCCCTCTGGGACCTCCAAAGCTCGGCGCACCCACAACCACCGGCGAACCCCGCTGACCACGCCGCCGCGGAACCAGCAAACAACAACAATAACAACAACAACGGGATCCAGCAGCAGGATGCCCCGACGGTGGTGCGCTCCCGGAAATCCGCGCGGCGCGGCCAACCCACTGTTACCGTCCAGCTCGACACGGGCGCCGTGTTCGTCATCCGCCGGTTGAAGTGCGGCATGCTGTTCATCTGCATGGGCGGCACCGAGGGGTCAGCGACGGGCGCAGGAATATCGCAAGGGACAACCGGAACAGGAGGAGGAGAAGGAGCGGGCTCTTCAACGACCGAGCAGACTGCCGCTACTGCAGACCCCTCCGTCGCCCCTTTAATAACATCGCGTTCTTCCCGTCCTACCACTCCGCCCTCTCAATCACAACAACAATACCAGCAAAAAATATCAACCACCGGCCCTTCCTCCACCACCGAAAACAACACAACCACTGGCTCACAACAACAACCAACATCATCACTAATACTCCCAGGCCAAGCCCCACCGCCGCCAGCAACGCCAGTCCACCACCACCACCACCATCAACAACATCAACAACATCTAGACAACCCGCACAACTCGCCCTCGCAATCCTCCATCCTCTCCACCGGCGCGGCCTCCACCACAAGCACCCTCCCAGGCGGGAGCGGCGTTTCCCTCATGCGAAGGC
Source organism: Mycothermus thermophilus (assembly GCF_041956435.1). Lineage (NCBI taxonomy): Eukaryota > Fungi > Ascomycota > Sordariomycetes > Sordariales > Chaetomiaceae > Mycothermus > Mycothermus thermophilus. Next base: position 2,897,383 of record NW_027191430.1, read on the forward strand.
AGGTGGAAGAGCTTGCGCGGTGGCTGGATGAGAGGTTGTCGGGCCTGTACGTGCCCGAGGAGGGGATTGGGGTTGGAGTTGTTCCTCCTCATCAACAGCAACAGCAGGGGTATGCTGGGGTTTGAGTACATATATACCAGAGGAAGGACGGTGATTGTAATGTCGTGCTTGTGAATTGTGGACTCTAATGTCTTAGGGGTTGGTCAGGACGCCGGCGATGAGCCGGCTGTGAATGGGCTGGAAGAGAGTACGGATTTAATAGGTAAAGTACTCACATCGGATACTCAGTCATTATACAGTCGTCTTGAATCCCTAGCGTTGCTATGATTCTTTTTGGATCATCACCGGAACAGAATGTTCCCGGGGTGATGGATTAGACAGACGGGAGGCTCTTGAGTAATAGGGACGATGGGATACAAGCAGAAGACGCTGAAATAGGCCGAGGATTGGTTATAATACAGTCTCCCCTGCGTGGAATTATGGAATCACAGCAGAAGTACCACCTAGATAACCATGCGAAAGCCATGCTCAGCTGGAAATCGATTTTGTCCATGTGCCCCTGTTTATGTTATACTGCCGTTTTTCGCGAGAAAAATAGAAATCAACGAAACTCCGGAATGTTCCCTCGCCAGAAATGCGCCGCCGCCCTGTAATATCCTTCCATCCCTGATCCCCCATTCGTGGACAATGAGCCATCCACCATCCATCCGTTATTGATGCTGTTGCAGAAAAAAGAAAAGAAAAAAAACGCAAACCAGTGCCATCCCTCCGCCGTTCAGACTGTGTCGTGTCGCTCTATTCCCGTTTCCCCCATATTTTTGTCTTTTAATTATCCGAACCCCCTCATTCACCTCCTCCGGGGCATACCCCCCTCCGATTATTTCCATCCATTCCAGGGACGCAGAGGAAAAGGTGGTGAGAACCGCCGAAGCATGGCGAGCCTGGAGTTAGGCCAAGCCATCGCATGTTGCGCTGTTGAAGACCCCACGCCATGTATGGGTGCGCTGCCTGCTGCGCAAAAGGTCCAGGAACCTGAAACCGAAAATCCGGCTTTCGAAAATCGTCGTTGGTGGTGTGCCCAAGATCGAGCACCGCAGAGAAGGCCCAGTGAGCACTTCGCTTCGCTTCGATCAGAAAAGAACCTCCCCGCTCTCTCACTCGATGCTCAACCTCGTAATCCCATCATTCGTCTCCACCATCCCCTGCAGCCCAACCCTCCCGCTCCCCTTCCTCCCTCCACCACTGCTTCCATAAATACTCCCGCTCTCGCTCCCCGTCTTGTTGTTGTACGGCCCGTTACTATCCCCGCCGACGCTCCCCGGCCTCGACGAAGACGACGTTGCGGGCACTCCCCACGGGGCATTATCCCGCTGGAGAGGCGACTGCATAACGGGCGAGTTTTGGACGCTCATTCCCGGGCTGACCGCGCGGCGCTTGATGCTCACGGGGTCAAGGTCGTCGTCGCCGCGGCGGCGTTTGCCGCCGTTGTTTATGCGGCGGGTGATTTCGGCGGCGGTAGGCGGGGCGGGAGGTCCTGCGGTTGCCGGGTGGTGGTTGGAAGCGATGGGGTTGTTGGGACCCGTTCCGTGCGGTAGTGGCGTGCCGCTCCCGGAACTGCCAGACGTGGCTTGATTGCCGTGATGGAAGGGGTTCGTCTGGCTGGCAGTGCCGTTGGAGGATGGCGAACCCATGCTCATGTCATCGACGGACATGCCTGAAATGGTCGATGTGGATGCGCGAGCCAGAGCAAAAGCGCCTGCGGGCGGCGGTGTTACGCGCTGCCCGCCTAGAGTGCCCACGTCGGAGAACGCTGTGTCCAAAAACGGCTTACCCTTGTTCCTCAGGAGATTTCCTCGCAAACCTGCGCCCGAAAGCCCCAGACCGCTGACACCGTTGTCCACCATCATGCTGTCATCACCAATGTCGTCCGGGTTGTCTATCGTCGCCATGTTTGGGCTCGATAGCGCTGTCGATGTGGCTGACGGAGGGGGACGCGCCGGCTCAAGGCTCCTGTCACTTTCGCGGACCTGGCGCACCACTTCGGCCTCTCGGCGGACTTCGGACTCGATTGGAGCACTCTCCTCGGCAAGGGCAGCACGAATACGCGCGAACCCTTTTGTCTTGGGCTGTGTGATATGTTAACGGCAGGCCGCCGGATCTACAAAGAAGCAAGTAAAACCTACCAGCAGGTTGCCTCTCCTGGTAACGGCTCGCCGGACAATGCTGGGACGCAGCGGGCTCTCAACCTCGTTCTGGCGGCTGGGATTCTCGTCGCTATCGTTGCCCGAGATGTGCAGCTGGTTGGCAGCCGTACTGATGCTCTCGCGCCTCGCGTGGAGTGACATGTCATGCGGGCCTAGCAGGCTAGTGGGGGGTGACATGGACATCATGGCTCCGGGCGAGTGAAATCCAAGACCTAGGGGATGACGGATCTTCTTTTTCGGGAGCTTGCGATGGCGTTGACGCTGCTGGAAGCTAAGAAAGCTGTTGACGGCCGGCGAGCCCACAGCCCAAGGCGGGACGCCTGTGGTGGGACCTGATCCTCCCATCTTCTGAACCTGCGGGGTGGTGACGTAGGGTTCGTCCATGTCCTCATCCATGTAGTCGTCGTCATCGGAACTGGAGGAAGAATCCGAGATGGCGTGGATAGTGCTGCCGAGAGAACTCGAGGCGTGCACACGCTCATGACTGCCCATCATGGACCAGAGCGACGATGAAGTATGGTCGACGGCAGAACCGTAGTCGCCGGACCGGCGGCCGGGGATATTCATGGCTCGGGACCCGATGGTTGGGGACGAATCGGGATCGGTCTGGTCGGCGAGAGTGGAGTGGTGTAGGCTTGTTGCAGCTCGGGAGAAATCCAATCCGCGGGATCGACGTGGAAGAATGTTTGTGGGCGTAGCATAAGCTTGTTCCAGCCTCGGAGAGAGTGGGACCGGCCGGGCATGAGTCGAGGGGAATGCGGTGGTTGCAGGAGACGCAGGTTCGCGGGCCGGCACCTGCTGCTGGGGCATCTGCAGCGCGAGACGGTGGGATGCAAAGCCGCCGCGGATGGGAGTAGACGGGAGCTGGGACAGTGATGGTGAATGATTGTTATTGTCGCAATCTCGGTCCCGCAGGGCCATGTCGTCCTTGGACTGGCGGCGGGAGTGGTCGGCGGTGAGGTGAGGGGACGGTGAGAGAAGCGGAGTGTGGCTGCCGTCGGACAGAGATCGGGGTCGGGCTGCAGGCGATGGAGCAATTGTACGGAGAGGATCAATGGTTGGGCCGTCAGTCACGGCCACGTCCAGGTCGGCATCCACATCAGACATTCGCGACAGGTCGTCCATAGCGACCGGGAGTCCGGGGAGAGGCGGCGCGTGGCACCCCTCATGCACGACAGAGAGAAAGCGACGAAACCTAAACGTCACGCGTCTTTGTTTGCCTTGTTGGAGGGACGGAGAGGTCCACAATGGCTGCTGCTGAGGTGCACACTGGCATGGGACAAAATGTCCACTTGCTGGTCCTGTTTATTTGACAGACATGGCAGAGGGGGGATGGGAGGGCTCGTTTCGAATGGCGAGAATGAGTCCCAAACTTGTGGATTACGGGTGTCTGTTGCAAGGTGAAAGTTCAAGTGAGAGTGGAGAGCCGCGTTTTGGCGGCAGAACAGCGCGAAGCTGTCGTGTTACTTACAGCAGCGAGACACCGAGACACAGGACAGGGGGACAGGGGTGCTTCCAAGGCTCCAAGACAAGCTCACTGAAGTGCGGGGCACTCTGTGGCAGGGTTGGGACAGGGGGTCCCTGGCCCGACTCCAACATCTGGAACATCCAATTGCCGAGAGCTCACTTCACCTCAAACAAACCACTTCTTTTTTATGCATCTCGACGGCAACTTTACCTTTTGACAAGCTTGAAATTTGGATTCAGATCTGGAAAATGGAGCCTCAACAATATACTCAAGCATATGTACAAACAGACTCGGGCAACCCAAATCCAACTACTCTGAAATGCTGCCTTTGACCCAACCCACAAGTCGTTCCCATTCCCCAATGCTGACTTGGACAACCTTACAGCCGGACCAGGTTGACATGAAGAATGCCCTCCGACTTACCCAATTCCTCGAGGACGGTTGGAGTAATATCGCCCGTCACACCCAAGATCATGAGCGCCTCGTTGGCTGCCCGACCCTCGCTGTCGGCGACTGAGCTGTCATCGCTCTCGGTGCCGTTTCTGCTCTCCTGCAGCGGAGCCACCTGCATCGAGTTGATGTTGACGCCGTGCCGACCCAGCACACTACCGACATTGCCAATCTTGCCAGGCTCATCATAGTTGTGAAGGATCAGCAGCGTGCCCTCGGGCTGGAAGTTGGCCGTGAACCGACCCAGCTTGGAGATGTAGACTGCCCGGCCGCTCACATAGCCCTCGATGACCTGTTCTCCATCAGTGGCATCCTCGCCGACCTCGCTCACGCTGCGCAGCGTGACAGCGCTCGCGTAGGTGGGCACCACGGCTCCTCCGCCGTCGCGAACATGCTTCTCATCGATGATGATGCCGCGCTCCTTGGCCACAAGCGTCGCGTTGACAATGTTGACGTCGCGCCCGCCCAGGTTGCTGATGGAGCTCACCAGACCCTTGACCAGAGCTGCCAGCAAGGGCCGCGTGTTGTTTACGCTGGCGAGTTCGCCGTGGTACACCAGCTCAAACCGTCGTCCGCCAACCATGCCGCCGCGCTCTCCCGCAAAGTGCTGCGTGTAGAGGCTGCCCATGCGCTCGACCCTGTCATAGACGTCAGTATACGGTTGGTTCACACAGGAGTGTCATATGGGGACAGAACGTACAGCTTCACGAATGGCTGTAGCCGACGGTACTCCTCTGGCAGGATAAGCGGCGCGTTGACCGCTGCCGTCGGCAGTCCGCCGCTGAGGATCGCCACAACCTGCTTGCACACATCCATCGAGACATTCTCCTGTGCCTCGACCGTGCTCGCCCCGAGATGTGGCGTGCTCACGACCTTGGGATGCGCCGCGAGCTTTGCCGCTGTCGACCCTTCCACTGGCGGCTCTGAAGTAAACACATCCAACCCAGCACCGGCAATCCAGCCCTCATCCAGCGCCTTCAACAAGGCCTCTTCGTTATAAACCCCACCTCTCGCCACGTTCAACACCCTCGCCGTGGGCTTCATCGACCTGAACTCCTTTTCCCCAATCAAATTGAGCGTGCTTGCCAACAACGGCGTGTGCACCGTCAAGAAATCCACCTCCTTCACCACCCGGTCCAACTCCGTCTTCAACTCCACGCCCGCCTGCCTCGCCACCTCGGCGCTCGCGTACGGATCAAACACCACAACATTCATCCCCAACCCCTTGGCCATCCTCGCGACCTTCATCCCCACCTTTCCAAACCCAATCACGCCCAGCGTCTTCCCGCCCACCTCCACACCCACCAACTTCCCCCTCTCCCACTTCCCTTCCTTCATCCCCTTATCCGCCCGCCCCACATTCCTCGCGACCGCCAGGAGCAGCGCGATCGTGTGCTCCGCCGCGGCGACGATGTTCCCGCTCGGCGAGTTGACCACAATCACGCCGCGCTTGGTCGCCGCGTCGACGTCGATGTTGTCCACCCCGACGCCGGCGCGCGCGACCACGCGCAGTTTGGACCCCGCCGCGGAGAGCACCTCGGCTGTCACCTTGGTCTCGGAGCGCACGATCAGCGCGTGATACTGCGGGATGATGCGCAGGAGCTCGGCGGGCGAGGGCCGCGGGGTCGGCGTGTCGACGGTGAAGCCCGCTCCGCGGAGGAGGGAGAGGCCTTCGGGGGAAAGCTTCTCGGGGACGAGGATGCGGTAGCCACCGCCGCCGCCGGAGGATGGGGTGGTGACGGAGGGAGGGTCGATTGCGGACGGGGCCATGGTGATATGATGGTGTGTCGATGAGATGAGATGGGATGGGATAAGTTGGTGTTGGGATGTGAGGTTGGTTTATGAAACGGAGTTGGCAAAGAGGCTGACGGAGAAGGTACCTAGGTATGTAAGGTAGGTAAGTGGTAGCTTTGTCTGGATTGTCAGGATGAGGGGGACAAAGGAAGGATGCCGAAAGCACTTCCGTTGTGGAAGTTAACAGTAAACACCAATCTCTCTCTCATCAACCAACTCTCGGGGCCAGGTGCTCTTTTATACGCAGCCCCTGAGGTACTCTACCCTCGGTTGTTATTCCTCCTCTGCCCCCGCTCTCACCTCACTATGAATGTCTGCAGAGAACCCGACACAACCACTCAAAATCGACAGGCATGTACCGCCACCCCCATGTGTGTCGTGTATCGTGCGCGCGTGTAGTGTGTGCTGTGTAAGTGCTCGACGAAGTAAGGTATCGGATCTCAAATCCTTCCTAATTCATCCAATCCGCACTTCTAGACTATTCGGGCGCCGTGCAGCCTGCCGGGGCACATTACACGACGGCAGATGCAGGTGCGCTGTCGAGGCGTAGCGGGCGGGCGCGGGGCGTCATCCGTGAGTGGGTTCTCGGCGGCAGCCGTGGGTTGGCTCGGAGGTTGGTGTGTCTCGGAACGGAACCTGAGGATGAGGCCCGGATCGGGATGCGGGGGTGGCTGGTGAGGATTGAATGAAAGAAAGGAAGACGGGGTAGGTGGCGGTTCTCTGTTTCCTTCAGCATCTGATGGCCGTCGTCCTTGTACAATCCGGAGATGTATGTACGAGATAAGCAGCTACGGGAGGGTTGGGACACGACATGGACTTACACGACACTGCCCTGTATATCGCATGAGCTACTCGTCTAGTTCGAGAAAGCAAACAAGAAAGGGAGGCAATGGGGGTATGATGGGGTGGCTGGCAAGGACAAGCCTGTCGGCGATTGAGCCACACGCCGCCCGAGAGAGCAAGTTGCGTCATAGTCCGCCTCTCTGGGATGTGCTACCGAGTATAGTAAACAGCCACGATTCCATTATACACGAGCATCAGTCATCAACACGCCTTTCTCCCTCGTCCGAGTCTTGAGTGGCCCGGAACAAGCCAAGGATGCAAGTAGAAACACTACGATACCGCATCACTATTTCGGCGATGAACCATCAAGGCAGGTCGACACAGCACAAGCAATGACATGATGGGGCTGTACAACTTCACTTACACCTTGGGTTGCTTGAAACGTGCTCTCCCACATGACATAACTGCACAAGACGCTGCGCCATCCTCCGCAACCCCTCATTCCCCCACGTTTGGCTAATGCACGCTTGCTGCACGCCTTCCGCCCAGCAGGGCAGAACAGGGCAGGCAATTGGTGAAACCACGGGGACAGGGCCAATGGGTGTGTTGTTTGGTTGGCTTAGTTGATGATGGCGTGTCGATTGGTAGCCGTGAGCGATCATCACAGGCCTGTGGTTGTCTGTGTCTGGCGACCGAGTACCTATCTGAATGGATGTACCTCTGTGACACCATCCATCAAGCCTAGTAGACCCAGCACGCACGGTACATACATGCAGCACCATCATCGACATAAGTGCCCAGAAAGCGTGGGGTACTGCATCTCCTGACTGGCTAACCACTCCTCCAACATCTAGACCTGAGTCACGCGCGCCATCACACCCTTGACAATCAAATTGTCAACAACACTCAAGGGAAGCACGTACATTGACCGGAAGCATGAACCAAGGCCCGCGGAGGCACGTTCCGGCACGCACTAGGTATGTACATCCAACAGGGAGGGCCAAGAGCCGGACCGCACTCCGCTGACGGTTAATCTAGAAATTGGGCTTGCCCGAGAAGCGCTCGTTCTGGACAATCTCGACCCAGTAGCCGTCCGGATCGAGCACAAATGCCACATTCTTCATGCGGCCATCCGTAAGCCTCTTCTTCCAGTTGACATTGAGGGACTCGAGCCGGTCGCAAGCAGCTTGGAGATTGTCAACGCTGACACCTGTTGTTGAGGAAATTAATCCCGTTAGTTCAATGTGCCTCTCCAACCTGAGCAGCGGGGGCTAGAAACAAAACCCACAGATATGGCCGAAACCCTGCGGCTGGTCATTGCCGTTGTGATACTTGAAGTTCTCGTCCTTCTCAGTGCCATAGTTCCATGTAAGCTCAAGCAAGCCCTCGCGGTCGGCAGTGCTCAATCCCGCCGTTGCGCTCTCCCCCGTTGGGAGCCCCTTCTCGCCCGGATAACCCAGAAAGTACAGGTTGAACCCGCCAGCCGGGCTCTCGTGCGTGCGGAAGAGCGACATGCCGAACACCTCCTGGTAGAACTTGAGACTCTTCTCTGCGTCCTTGACCCGGATCATGGTGTGGTTCTGTCCTAATCGTCAGCTCCCTTGCCTCGTTGGAGACGTTTCTAGGAGGGGATAAGAAGGGGAGGAGACAAGCAACCACCCACCATCCGATAAGTCGACGTATCCGTCGTTGTGACATTCTCCGTCTCCTCAAGCGGCTTCTGCCCAATAATCTCCACCCAATACCCATCCGGGTCCAGCACGAAGGCAATGTGTTTCATCTTCCCATCTGTCAACTTCTTCTGGAACTTGTATCCCGCGTCCTCCAACCGCTTGCACGCGGCTTGGATGTTGTCCACGCTGACGCACGTGTGGCCAAACCCGCGGTGGGGCTCGACATTGCCGTTGTTGACGCGGTAGTTCGGGTCGGACTCGGTGCCGTAGTTGTGCGTGAGCTCGATCAGTCCTTCACGGTCCCAGAGGTTGTTCCCCGCCGAGACGGCGCCGGGAGAGTCGAATCCGAGGAAGTAGAGGTCGAACTTGGCTTCAGGGAAGGACAGTTTGTGGAGGAGGGACATGCCGAGGAAGGAGTAGAATTTGACTGTTAGAAGTCACAGTAAGGGTGAGTAAGGGGCTAGAGCAATGGATACGCGGAAGCCAGAATAGCGAGGGATCAGATAGACGTACTGGACTCCTGCGGGTCCTTGACCCGGATCCTGCGATTGTTGTTAGCATTGAGCTATTAAGCAAGATAAAACAGCGGACGTACATGGTGTGGTTGAGCTTGTAGTTCTTGGTATCTGTTGTCGACGCCATGGTTGCAAAGGCTCTCAGAGACGTAGCTATCGACGGGGGTTGAAATCAATCGGCTGTTCTGTCTCGTGATATGAAGATAATCATCCCGTTTCTTACCTGGTTGAAAAGAATTACCAGTTCTCGAGGCAGGGGTAACGTGCAGAAACGGAGAGAATAATCTCAATCTCTGCGCTGCGCGGAGGGAGAAGCTCATGTGTGTCCAGACGCGGTCGTCCCAGAGAATGTTTGGCGGAGCGGAAGACAACGGAGAAGACAGGGGAGGACTGGGACTCGGGATGTTATCTGTTTCCGCCAAATCCGGGAAATCGGAGGAACTCTACGAATGAGACGGGATCGCAGCGGGGTAGCTCGAAGCTCCAAGTTGGGGCTATCTCCTGACCCCACCTCCCGTTCGACTGACGTCAATGTATGAGCGGGAGTTGCTCCAGCAGAGCAACTTAGCGACAAAGACCCCAAACAACCCCTGAAAATAAACAATGGGGGAAACATGTCCAATTGACGAAGGGACAGAAACCGAGAACTCAATGCTATACCAAAGGCTATGCAGCAAACAAAGAATACAACTATGTATACATTCTAGAACCCAACGCGCAAATCTCCCCGCGATGCCCCATGCCGTTCCATGCGACGACCATTACAATGATTAAGCCCCAAGCTCTACCACCTCCATCGCCCTCTTCATCTAGGACTTGCCACCCTTGCGCTTCTTGCGCCGGTTCTTCTTCTTGCTACCTCCAGCTTTGGAAGCACTTCCCGAGGCCGCCGTAGGAGACTGTGCCTCTTCCTCTGCGCCATCATTATCACCATCATCAGCAGTCTCCGGTGATGTTACGGTCTCCTCACCCTCCTCAACCGCAGACAATGACTGCGCCGTAACTCCCTCTTCCGCTTTCTTCCCACCCTTATCCTCGCCCTTTCCATTGTCAAGGTGATCCTTCGAGCTGGAGAACAACTTTCCCAACAAGTGTTTCGGCGTCTCCGGTGAGCTGGCCACTGCAGCATTATTATCCTCGTCATTTTCGTCATTGGAACCCCCGCTGGTCTCAAGTACGACCTTGCGCACGCCACGCCTGGATTCGACGATGTTTTCAGTGATGCTACCGCTGCGAGCAGTAGTCCGTTTGGGGGGCACCAGTGTGTTGTCCGTCCGCGAGCTTTCGGCACTGGTGTGTCTTGAGCTTGAAGGACGGAGGTGGGATGAAGCAGAGAGAGGCGTGGCGGCTTGGGTGGCCTCGGCTTCGTGTTCGTCGGCAGGAGTTGGCGTTTGCGTGTTGTCGTCGGCAGGGGTTGGTGATTGCGTGCTATTGTCGTCGTCCTGTTTGGCGAGGCGGGCTGATGTCTGTGTCGACTTGTCGGCCTGGTCTTGCACGTTCAGGTGGAGAGTCGGGATGCCATTGGTCTGCGTGACGTGCTGTACTGTGATGACAGATCCGCCGGTAGCACCGTAGGCTCGGGCCAATTGATGGATGTTGTCCTTGTTGCCCGAGATGCTGGGCCGGAGGAGGCTGGTGGTTTCATCTCCGTCCTCCGTCGGGTGGAGCTCGGTCTGCTGCCCAGCCAGAGAACCGGGGGTTGGCTGTGAGAGTTGTCTGACACCGGATTTGACTTTAACCGTAGTGGACTGTGTCTTGTTGGGGTTCGTTGCCGGATTAGACGGACCCAAATGCTTGAGGTGTTGCCGGATATCATCGAAGTTGGCTCGGACAGGAACAGTCGTGGTGATAAATTGGCCGTCCAATCCGGCAGAGCTCCGCCGCATTATCAGCGTCGTTTTGGGGCTTTCGGAGAGTAGGGGAGACGCCTGAGGTAGCCTGCCAATGCCGAGACCAGTGGCGTTTTCGCCATCTGGCTTGGGGGTGACGGTGTTCAGCTTCTGAGACGGGTCTTCCGAGAGGCGCCGCTGGAGACGAAGCCTGGGCGCAGGCTGGATCCGGCGAATCGCTTTGTGGACATCAATGTACACATCCGATTCGTCGATGATTTCCCTAAGTGATATCAGTATCAAACGTTGTCAAAAAAGATCCGCCAACGTAAACTTACTCTCCGATGAGCTCTTCGATAACATCCTCCAGCGTCACAACGCCAAGAGCACCGTGGTCTTCTCCAGGGTGTTCCGACACCAGGACCATGTGGGACTTGCCCTCCTGAAACCAATTGACGATATCCAGGCAGCTGGTTTCCGGGCGCGTCTCGGGAAGAGTGGCCAGTGGGAAGTCGCGTACTTGTTTGCAGTCCTCGGGATCATAGGTGATGAGGATCTTGACCAGGAGCATGCCAACAAAGTTGGTGGGGTTCCCCGCCTCGTGGATAGGAATGCGAGAGTAGCCAGCCGACAAAATCAAGTCCATGGTGGGCTCGTCCAGGACGGCGTCCTCTGACATGACAAAGACGTCTTCCATCGGCGTCATGACGCTTGAGACCGGCTTGTCCTTCAAATCTAGGACCGCACTAATGATGGTGACTTCATCCTGATTCAGACGCTGCGAAACGTCGCCGAGGTTGGAGTGGAGAGTCACGAGGGTCTTGAGTCCGCTCTTCTTGTAGACAGTGCCGTGGTCCTCGCCGAGGAGCCAGTCGAGGAGCTTCGCTGTCGGCCAAGATAGGGGCGCCGTAAGATACATGAGAGCTAAAACGGGTTTGGCCATGTATCCGCCGATCGAGAGGCCGTATCGGACGCAGATGGACTGGGGCAGGACTTCACCGAAGATGACTGCCCAGAGTGTCAGCAGGATGCGGACAAGACAAGACTACTCGAAGAACACACCAATCAAGAATGTTGCGCCCACCACGGCGGCCACTCCTCCACCAAGGCAGCGGTCCAGGACCACGGGCAGGGTTTCGTTGACGACAACATTGGACAGGAGCAAGGTGACCAAGACCCAATGCTTGCCCTTGTTGAGGAGGTCGTAGACTCGCTTTGCGTTCTTTTGTTGCGGTTCCGTAGGATCTCTGGCCACCACCTGGAGGTAGATGCCATCCTGGCCCATCAGACTGCCTCGAGTCAGCCACGTTTATCGCGCCATCTCCCTCGTCTCCAAGTGCCCTTACGCGATGGTCAGACCAGCAAACGCTCCACCAGATATTACGAGGAAGAAGGAAGCCAGATAAAGGCCCCAGAGATCGGCGCCTTCGGCCTCGGGAGCTTCGCCGCCACCGCCATGGCCTTGGGTACCCAGAGGGGCGGCATATGCAGTCGACAGTGTCACAGAGAAGAGCCGGGCCAAGGCAACGGCCATAGATCGCGCGGCGGTGAAGCCATTGGCATTGGAATTCGATATCCTACGCCCGGATCGTAACACCGGCACCGTTGCCGCTATCGTCATCGAAATTGCTGGACGAGTTGGGATAATCGAGAGCAACCAAGTCTTTGTTGGCTGTGAATAAAGGCAGACTGATTCGAGGGACGGCGTCAGCAGAATCACTGCTCGACTCGAGTGAATAAATGGCTGGGCTCCGGCGGAAGTCCTATATGCCGGATCGGAAATCCTCAGTGATGTGGTCAGGCTAAAGATTGATGTCAGCGGTGGGTTCGGGGTTGTTCTCAACGTGCGAAGTTGAAAGGTTGTGCAGGGACCTATGCAGGTCTCGAGGAGATAGATGTCAGTGGAGAATCTTGCCGCTGGAGATGATGCGCCTAGACTTCACATCAGGTAGGTAGGTCCTGCAGCTGCCGGTGGAGCCCAGATCCACTGAGGACCGTCTTGGATGCAAGATGACGTTGGTTCCAAACAACTTCTCGCTGCTGCAACACCGATGATTTGGAAAGTGGCTCAAAATGAATTCCTTAGAGTTCAGAAATTTGTGCTGCTACTCAATTGAGAACCCTCAATGTCTCAGAATCCTTTTCTCAGACCCAAAATACTAGCTTCATTGCAAGAAGGAGTATCATGGCGCCAATCATCTATACTGTTTGGAATCGAACTGTGCGACACTGTGCCGTATCAGACGACCAGGAAGATGCCCCACTCCTGAGCCAGCCAGCTGGGAACAGCGATCGCCCAGTCGACCGCGTCGTGCAGTCGCGCTTGGCACGCTACGAAGCACATCCATAATCCCCTCGCCTTGCCATAACGACGCCGTGATGCCCGGCATACTGTCGCCGTGACGCGGATTGTAGGCCAATACGCTCCCGAGTCGTCCAAATGGTCACCACGCGGAGTGCTTCCCGGGCTGCTCCAGGAGGGGACGAGGGCCCTCATCCTGGCAATGCCTCGGTTTCAAGGCAAACGCGCAATCGCGAGCCACTCGCGGCGAGTTCGCAAGGACCTGCAACGAGGAGTTCCCGTTCCATGCCAGCACCTCGTCCCGCGTCCAACAAGCGAGGACGAGAATCTGCTACTTCAGTCACCGCGAGGAAGCCCAAGCGACCAAGGCGGTTGCTGGGACTCGAAAAGAACAACAGCAACATCAACAACGACAACGACGATGGAGATGATGATGATGATGATGCGGATGTCGATGCGGCTCTGGCAGCGATGAGTCGCTCCGGAAAGCGCACAGTTGAAATAGGCCTTACTTCACGAGCCACACGGCAAAACAACCAAGACTCCACACAAGCCCAGTTCGAGCCTCCCGTGGCGAAGCGGTTACGTGCCAGGCGCTTCAAGGGCAAGAACTCGATTGAGATATTCGGACGGATTGCGCCATCACCATCACGGGTCCGAGAACGGAGTCAGAGGAAGAAAGCATCTTCCAAGGCGGCGCGACAGGAGATTTCCGACCAGGAGCCAGAGGAGGAGGAAGAGGAGATCCAGGAACAAGGGGAAGAGGGACAGGAAGATGACCAGGAACAAGAGGAGGAAGTTGATGAGGAGGGTGGTGAGGAACATACAATCCACCGGGGTGAAGGACATTCTGAGCCTCGAGGCAGCCCCGAATTGCAAACATCACCTCCGCCAGCCCCACGGAGGGATCCCTATGAGATTGAGTCCAGCGAGTCTGAGGAAGAGGACTCCAACCCGGCATTGACGAGGAGACCGCAGCCTAGAAACAATACAACTTCGCCAGATCGTACGAGAAGACCGACGGCACCCGAGAATCCGGCATCTCGAGGAACATCGACTAGGTGTTTCTTCTTCCCCCAAGACCACGAACAATCACGGCGGAGTCAGTCAAGGGCTGCTAACGGTAGCCCTCGGCGTGTGGCAGCACAAAGCTCCCAAACGAGACATAACCAGGAGGACAGTGACAGTGATGATTCGGATGCTAGTGGCTTGCTCGTCGAACCTGCCTGGGATGTCGAAGAGGAGGACGGACCTTTCCCTGGGATTCAGATACGCCCTTACAAAGAAGGAGAGCTCACCATTCATACCCATGGCGGCCATATCAATGGACTTTCCAATCTCGTCGGAAAGCCCGGCTGGACCGGCGCTGGCCAGCGATGGAGGTCTGAATTGGTTCGGCTTGGCGAGCCCCCTGTTCGGACGCAACTCGCAAGTCACCTCTTCACCGCCATAGGCAATTTGAAAGATTTTCTCGATGATATTCCGCGCGCGCTGGATCTCGTTCTCCAGGCTAAGCACCTCGCCGACAACCACCTCGATCTTCACAGAGCCATGGACGCGGTCTACAAGTCAGTGAGGAAAATCGGGCGCTGGGTAACCGTCCCGGAGGATGAAGGGACCCAAGCGGATGAACGTGATCAAGAGGAGAGGAAACGGTATCGAGTCAAGTTGGCCAAGGACATGACAGAGTACGGCATTCCCATGATGGTTGTTCTTTTGCAGTCCGCTTATTCCATGGGAGCGGAAGAGCCCGACTCGGAGACCAGGCACGCCGTCCCTGATGAAGCCGTCTTCACCTGGACTACGGTCCAATATCTGATGACCATTCTTGGCTGGCTTGGTATCTTGTACCGCATCATAAAACCGCTCCAGCAGCCTAATCAACAACAACACCAGCTTGCTGCTGACGAAGACGACCCGGAAGACCCGATCCAAAACCGGGAGAGGTTCGGCGTCGCTGTCCGAACACTGGCCAGACAAATCCGTGAAGCCGTCGATGAGTTCAACGAGCAAGCCGAGATCGAGAGCGACAGGCAAGAAAAAATCCGTCGCGACGCTGCCATCCGCGCACAGCGGAAGGCCGAGGAGGAAAGGGAGCGCGCTGAGAGGCAGGCGCGAGAATTGGCCTTCATAAGATCCTTGCAAGAGATCGCCAACAGGCCGCCGCCGTTGGCAGCAAAGTTTTGGCAGGATCACGGGGGTTATCTAGCTTATCTGCAGAACAGCCAGAAGCAGCCGGCCATGCGCGGTGCAGTCCCCCCGTCGAGCTCTAGGGTGTCCTCATCAGCGGCGTCGACAAACTCATCATGGCCGCAGGTCCGGGTTGCCTCAGGTGCCTCGCAAGCACCTCGAGCACCTCGACCGCGGTGGGAGGAGTTCCCGCCCTGGGACGAGACCGAGACGAGGTGGTTCTTGAGGGAGTTGTTGAGAGAGGACAGACAGCCGGGATATTTGCAGATGTTGTGTTATGCACTAAACAGGCCGATGGATGAGATCCTAGCAGAAAAGGAGAGGTTGAAGTCGCTCGGGCTCTATTCTTCGCCCGAGTCCTCTCCCAGGAGGTGATGGTCGGACGGTGTTGATTCGATAGCAAAACAGAGATACCCCTTATTGTGTGTTCATATTCGTCTCTGTGGAGGGACGCGCATTATCAGCTCCCGAGAAACTGACTACGACCTTGCTATTTTTCCTGCTGTGTCGTCCCTAATGTATTTCCCCTTAGGAATTGTAGTGACGGTGTGGACATCAACCCCACACACTATGCGTACAGCCATCGACTGGAGTCTCGAAGCATGGTTGCCACTTTCAACATGAAACGGGCATAACTTTTACGTCGAGTCAGGCCGTCCCGTTCCGTTGTCCCGGATCCCACATTAGTACCAATGACATGGTCAAGTTGATCGTTGCATCCGGTTTGAAATAGGAGATCCTGTATTCTTCAAGTGGTGATTTGAGACAGCGGGTATTATGGGACTTTTGAGAGTTGCTGCCGGAAGACATAATTCAGACGGTTGAACCCCTTTTTTTTTCACCAGGACACGCAACAATTGGGGCCTCACCACGGCAACGACAAGATGCCAGCACAGGGCACCAACACAAAGAAGACAGGGCCTAAAAAAGGAGGAGGAAAAAGAAACATCCGAACCAACCTTTTAACACCCTGGAACATCGTGACCAACTATCGAAAGCCGCTGGCAAATCCATCAAGGGGACAGCCCCATCGAAATCAGGTGGCCTTCTACGTCTGCAGAAAGCAACCGACACAACACAACAATGACAGATTACATGCCGGCTGAAGATGATGTTGGTCTTTGTCTCTGCGAGTAATGACTGGATGCAAGATTGACGCCAGGTTGACATAGAGGGGGACCCGGAAGTGCGTCTGCGCATGCACATGCGGCATGGGATCAACAAGGAAACTGGCGGGGGTGTTGGGCATCGATTCGTTCACTTCCCTTGTCGCCTCAAACACGACATGCCCAGGGACGACGGGAAGATCCTGGGTCCCTCATCATTGGGGCCCAGGGCATCCAGCACCCCTTTCGAGGGCCAGTCCAGTCCCTGAGTCCAATTGCCCCCCTCGATTCCCTAATCCCCAATGCCCCCTCGTCTCATGCCGTCTCCAATGTGAATCCTGATCCATCCCGTCGGCCCAACGCTCCCGCAGCGCCCAGTCATGCCTCATCTTTGACGTCCACTCCACACCCATTGAGCGTCCACACTCAATTATCAGTGTCGTCTCGACTGTTCTCTCGAGTTTTTGACTGGTGAGAACCCTTGTCTGCCCCGCCACGCTAAGGCCATGGCCAAGCCCCCTTTCCGCTCTGGGAGCTTTCTCGGCTCCTCTTTTTTTTCATTTCCTCACCTCTTGCATCCCACCCTCCAGTTTCTTAACAGTCAAGTGAATGACACGACTGACCAACACGACGACAACAGCCTGGAAGCTCGTGGTCATTATTATACTGTAGTTGACCCTCGAGGTAAACTACGCAAGTTTTAACTGCTTGGTCACTGACACCATCACCGCATATTGTGCTTATTTTGTTGACATCCAAGTCAACTCTTGACATCGCAAGGTCCAGGGCCGGCCTGTGATCCCCGAGTTTATCTTTGGCGCCAGCCGGTCCAAGCTCCCTGCAGCGCATCGCAGTTGCAGGGTGTCGGTGTGAGGTGCAGCTTCGACACCGCGACATTTCTGTGACTTGCAGGTTGGGCTCTTCTCTCAACGTCCGGGGTGCAGCCGCTAGACCGACAAACAAACCTCTCAGAGAAAAGGCCGTCAGAGAGAGTCAATTGGGAACAGGTAGGCTTTCTCCAAGCTCTCCCCCCTCATCTTGACTTCCCCTTCCCCATATCCACGTGCGGCCAGAGTCTGCTGGAGTGTGCTGGTGGCTCACAGCTCACACATTGCCAAAGCGGGCTAAGCTGGTCCCGAGCTTTCCCTTTTCTTGTCGCCCGCAATCAGACCGCTCTCCACCGACTGCCGGCCTCCACCCCTTGCTAACTCTCCGCGCCGGAAGAAATAAACAGCAGCATCACTGCTTGTCCAACTTCTTCCACTCAACTTCTGGATCCAGCACCTTGTCCGTCCGTCTGTCCGCATCGCCCGCCATGTCTGACGCCCAGGCCGAGGTTGCCCAGCCCACCGTCGAAGCTCCGGCCGAGGCTCCGGCTTCTACCCCAACCCCCGAGTCGCCGACCGACGCTGCTCCTCCTGCCGAGGTCGCCGCCTCCAAGTCTCCCAAGTCGCCCAACGGCGCTGCCGAGAAAAAGGCCGCAGCCGGCGCCGCGACCACAAAGCGCCCTGCTACCACCACTACCTCGGCCGCCCGGAAGCCCGGTACCACCAGCACCGCGTCCACAAAGTCGGCCGCGAGCTCCACTACCAGCTCAACCACCCGGACGAGCAGCACCACTACCACCACTACTGCTAAGCCGGCGACACGGCCCGCCACCACGTCGACGACTGGAACCGCCGCCGCGAAACGCCCGTCAACTGCCGCCTCGACCGTTTCGCACCGCTCCCGCCCGTCCGTGTCTGCGTCCGTGTCCGCGTCCGAGGATGAGAAGAAGCGCCCATCTGTGACCTCCGCCACTGGTACTGCCTCCCGTCGCACCTCTTTGGCGCCCAGCACTACGCCGACCTCGCCAACCAAAACCAAGTCCAGCAGCACCGCTGCCACGACGGCCGCCGCGAGGAAGCCCGCCACTGCCACCAGCACAACCAGCAGCACCACGACTGCGCGCCCGGCGACGACGACTTCGAGGACAGCGACCACCACGTCCTCGGCTCCCAGCGCTACCCGCACGGCTGCGAAGACTTCCACCACCGGCGCCGCTGCTGATGTGAAGAGGCGCGTGCCGTCGGCTGCTTCGAGCACCGGGCCTTCAACCGCCCGCCATGGTCCCCGCGCCTCGCTGGCATCTAGCACATCCAGCGCTACCGCGACCGCTTCCGAGGCGGCCAAGGATGTCGATGACCTGAAGGCGAAGCTCTCGGCCAGCGAGTCCGAGATCGCCGAGCTGAAGGCCCAGATCGCCTCTTCACAAGAGAAGATCACGGAGCTTACCGCTGCTGCCGCCGACGCCGGCCAACAGCTCCCTGAGGGCGCCATCAATCAGGAGGCTCTCGAGGGTCTGAAGACCGAGCACGCCGCCGAGATCGAAGCGCTCAATGCTCGCGTCGCTGAACTCCAGGAGAAGCTTACCGCCGCCGAAGCCGACTTGGCTGCCCAGAAGGAGCAGTTCGCAGATGCTGCCAGTGCCAAGGAGGCCGCCGAAGCCGAAGTCGCCAAACTCAAGGAGTCGCTGGAAGCCCTGCAGGCCGAAAATGCTGCCAAGCTGTCCGAGGCCAACACCAGCCACGAGAGCGCCCTTGCCGAGCTCCAGAAGAAGGTCGATGAACTGACATCTGCCCAGGCCTCGGACGCCGCTGCCGGCTCGGCCAAGGCTCAGGAGTTGGAAGTTACGGTTTCCGAGCTCAAGGCCAAGGTTGAGGCTGCTGAGGCGGAGGCTGCGGCCGCGAAGGCGGAGCTCGAAGCCAAGACCAGCGCCCTGGCTTCCCTTGAGGCCAAGGTCGCTGAGGTCGAGGCCCAGCTTGCGGCTGCGAAGGAGGAAGCCGCCAAAGCCGCCGAGTCCCACGTCGAACTTCAGAAGCTTATCGAGACCTTGAAGGAGGAGAGCGCGTCCAAGGATGCGGCCATCGCCAAGATCAAGGAGGAAAGCGAGGCTGCCGCCGACCACCACGAGAAGCAACTTCGTCAGGTCAGCCAGGATTACGAGAACGAAATCGAGAGTCTGCGCGGCGATGCGTTCTTCAAGCGCAAATTCCAGGAACTCGAGGCCACCCACAACGAACTCGTCAAGGCGCATGAGGAGGCCGCTGCTAGCCACGCCAAGGAGCTTGAGGAGGCCAAGGCTGAACATGAGGCTGCCCTCAACGCGCTCAAGGAGAAGGAGGCCGAGTACGAGGCGACGCTGGCCGCTCTCAAGGCTAGCCATGCCGAGGAGCTCGATAATGCCAAGAGTGCCGGTGCTCAGGAGCTCGAGGTGTTGAAGGCCGCGCACGCCGAGGCCCTTGAGAACCTGAGCAAGGAAGCCGCGGCCGAGAAGGAGCAGATCATCGCCAAGCACACCGCGGAGCTCGAGGCTGCCAAGGCTGCGGGCAGCGACAGCCAGGCTGCTGCTATCGAGAAACTCAAGGCGGAGCTCACGGTCCAGCATACCGAGGACTTGGCCAAGCTCACGGCTCAGCTCGAGGAGGCCAGCAGGCTCAAGGAGGAGCTTGAAGCCCAGCACGCCGAGCAGCTTACCAAGCTTACTGCGGCCGTCGATTCGGCGAACAGCGCCAAGGAAGCCCTTGAGGCCGAGGTCCAAAAACTGGCGGAGCAGGTCGAGGCTGCTACCACCCTTAAGGCCGAGCTCGAGGCAAAGCATGCAGAGGAAGTCGCCAAGTTGGTTGCCAAGGTTGAGGAAGCCGTTCGCGCCAGCGCCGACTTGGAGGACAAGCACAAGGAGGAGGTGTCGAAGCTGTCCGCCGAGCTTGAGGCTGCTAAGGCGCTTCAGCAGGAGGTTGACGCCGCTCAAGCGAAGCTCTCCGAGGCCGAGGCCAAGCACTCGGCCGAGGTTGCCTCCCTGAAGAAGTCCCTCGAGGAGTCGCATGCCGCCGAGGTGGAGAAGCTGATCTCGGTGCACAACGAGGCTCAGGAGGCCTTGCGGACCGAGAGCGCTGCGCAGGCTCGCGCCCAGCTCGACGAGCTGCAGGCCAAGCATGACAGCCTTTACCAGGAGCTGACGGCCAAGGCTCAGGCCACGTCGGAGGAGCTGGCGAAGGCCGTCGCGGCCAAGGAGGAGGCCGAGTCGGCTCTTGCGTCGCTCAAGACGGAGCTTGCCAAGGCCCAGGATGAACTCGACGCTGCCAACCAGCAACTCGCCCAGGAGAAGATGGAGAAGTTTACGGCCCAGGCCGAGCTCGACGCCGTTCGCAACGTCAAGCCCGACACCACCGAGCTGGACGCTCTCAAGGAGCAGCTGGCGGCACTCAAGGCTGCGCACGAGAAGGAGATTGCCGAGCTCAAGGCTGCGAATGAACAGGCGCTCGCAAGCGCGAACGAGAAGGCCGCGGCCGAGGTCGCTGCCGTGAAGGAGGAGTTGGCGCTGGCTCGCAAGGAGCTCGAGGCGCACAAGCTCGAGACCGAGGCCAAGCTCAAGACGGCCGAGGCAGATTACAAGGACATGCATGACAGCATGACGCAGCTGGTGGAGGAGGCGCAGAAGCTGGCCGCCGACAACCTCCAGAAGCTGGCTACCACCGAGCAGCAGCTTGGCGATGCCGATAAGAAGATCGCGGAGCTCCAGGCTCAGATCAAAATTAAGGACGCCGAGCTGGATGCCCTGAAGGCATGTGCGTTGGAGATTCCATCCCCCCTGTGGCTGAGGTTTACAAAAGGCTAACATCGTTGCAGAGCAAGGTTGAGACGCCCAAGGGGCTTGCGGCAAGCCGCCACGCCAGCTCGACCAACGGTGATGCTGCCGACCAGCCCACGGAAGGTGAGGCAGAAGAGCCGGACCACTCCTCGGCGGCATTGGCTACGGTGCGGTTTTACCCTAGCTTAGCACGCAGCCTTGCAACCCCTTTCCCCTTGCCGTTCACCCTCCCTGTCTCCCGTCCTGTCATGTTGACCACCCCCTGCGCCCGCCCCTCTCACACATATGACGCCCGCCGTAAACCTCGTAACGACGATGGTGATGACGGCATTTGCTAACCGTTTTCCCCGTCAACAGCTAGCTAAAATCCAAAAGTCGGTCGGCCAGCTCGCCGAGTTCGAGGAGCAGCTGGGTCAGCAACACCACGAGATGCTCAAGTCGATTACCGATTTCAAGGCTCAGTCTCAAGTCCAATCCCAGGGCCAGCAACCGGCTGCCTAAACGGATCCACCATCCTCGGCTGATTGTAATGATTAATGTCGGCTTTCTCGACGAACGGCGTTGATTCAACCGTCGATGTGTTCCGGCTTTTCTGGTGAAGGGGATATGGCTGGAAGGGGAGGATTGGATGGAGGAAGAGGAGAAAAGAAAAAGGCGGAGGAAAGAACCTTTGGGGTGGTTTCCTTTTCTGTCATGGGCGGCACGCGTACATACCATACATACCCTTTGATATCCCCTTGAGTTTGCCTTGCGATATCCCCCGACCACTACCAACCATCGCCCCGTTGAGCTCTGAGCTTTTTGGTACCACTTCTCGTCCTTCTATATTTTCGCAACCACCGCCAGGTTTTGCGTTTGTTGGGTTAGCTACACCGGGGCTCGTTGATTTGAGGTTGACGGCTGGCGGTGGAGGTCCTTTTAATTGACATTTTTTTCTTCTCGCTTTCTCGGGCTCTCTATCTGGGAAGATCCTGTCTGGAGGAATGTTGTTGTCGCCTTGGTCGTTTTCTGGCTTTGGATTCTTGGGATCTCGTCGCTGGGAGGCACACAAGTTGTTGATTTTGCCGACTGTTTACTTTCCCCTGCGGTGAAGGTGGGCTGAGGGTTGAGAGATTGTCTACCCCTGATGCTTGACATGACATTGTTGCTTGATAGTTAGTTGATATACCCCATGACCTTCGTGTGGCCTCTAGTCTCTCCGGGTTCTCTGTTGTCTTGCTGTCTTCACAGTTGGTGACATGTGTAAGTAGGAGTGGCCTTGTCTGTCTCAACCCCTGAGTTGACATTTCATCCGAGGTATGACCATCCCCTTTCTTACCTATTTTTTGCTTCTTGGCTATGTTTTCACGCTGACGAGATCCCCAGGACCTCCGGCTAGCCAGACCACACATCCAAGTTCATGATGCCCTCATGAACCAACCTCGCCTCACCTCCAGATGCGCCCAGAGTCCACGATCCCGAAATACCGTGCGTCAACCCGTGCGAATAAAGAAGACGAAGAATCTCGCACGGTATCACGTGAAGTTGAGCCCCAAGGCGCACGGACCACTTCTTCCACCAGCCCCAAAACCCCCCACCAAATCTTGGAACCCTTCCTCCACACAAACTTTTCTGCTCTTTTGTTTTTCCGTCCGACCGGCACCAAGCCACCATCCCACCACAAAAGCACGGACACTCCGGTCAACGGTAAAAACTGTTTCCGATTCCATCCCACTCGTGTTTAGACACACCCACTCCCCTCGTCATCGGAGCTCTCGTTCTTCCGCAGCGAAGGAGGAGCAGCAAGGTCGCCCACCTCAGCGAGCAATCAAGCAAGCCAAAGCACAGCCAGCGTGCCCGGACCGACCGGCTTGCGGATAGTCCAAGCCCGCAAGGTCGGACGGAACGGAAATACTCTTGACTGGTCGCTCCGGTGTCGGTCTAAGTGTGTTGCCCAGGTTCGTTCCACTCTGCTTACAAGCAAGCATTCGTTCAGCTCATTGTTTTTGGTGTTTGATTTATTCCGTTGTGCATTTTTCTCGTGCATGCTTTCGTCGGTGCTTGTGTTGTTGAGTTATGAATTTACCAACTCTTATTTATTCACTCATTTCATCTCTTGCTTCACCATGGTTGTGATTGTTGTTGTCGTCCTTGCATTCACTTCCCCAATTACATGGCACAACATGTTGTTGTCGTCATTGTTTATATGAGTGAGAGTTTTGCCGTTGAGTGCACTTATACATATCCTTACATGACAACACCGGTTTTCTGTGATCTGAACGGTCGCGGAAATGATGTGGTCGGTCATGGAAAAATCAATCCATCTTGATTTTGTGTTTGCAATGTTGGGATCTCATTTTCTCCCTCGTGTAATTTACTTTCCAGTCGCGTCCACAACGCTGCACATTATCAAGTTCATAGTCCTAACTTGTTCCTGGTTCCTAGGGTTGTTCGGATCGACCACCATCGAACCCATATTCAAGTTCTCCGAGATCTCACTCGCTCGCCGTCCAATCTGTCTCGTTTCACGCACGATTGGATGAAACCAAGTACAAAACTTGGTAATCGGCATTCTCCTTGGTCCATTTGACCTTGTCAAACTTGATCATGGAGGAAAAGCAAGCTGGACCCCAGGCCGGTGAGGCCGTCATGAACCAGGCGTACCCGGCTCCGACCCCTATGGTGAACACCACAAAAGCCGAACCTGAGTATTACCAACAACTTGGTGCGCATCAGGAGCTGGGATCTCAACAGCAACAACACCCTCCCCATCAAGAGCATCAGGTTTATCATGCTCAGCCTCAGGGACACTCCGAGCACGATGACCACCATGATCTCCAACAGCTGCAGCAGCTTCAGGACTCGCCGGCCACGGATCAGCAAAGTTCCCGTCAGCCTCAACCCGTGAGCGCTGAGGATCTCCAGCTCGCTGCGCAGCTCACCCAAGTCACCCAGGGGCTTGCCCCGATGATGGAAGCTGAGCAAGGTCACACCCAAGGACCGCACACACTTCCCCAGCCGAATGGCCAGGAAGGACAGTTCCCGTCTGAACAAGACCAGAACTTGCAGCAACAGCTCGAGGCCTCGTTGCAGAGCCATGACCAGGCACTTCACGAGCACACCCAGCATGCGCTGGCCGAGGTCCTTCCTCCTCATCCAGGCCCTGCCCCCCAGTACCCAGCACCGGCACCAGCCCCTTCCCAGCTTGGCCAGCACGGGTTGCCTTTGGGAAACATTGCTCAGGCAGGAACCCAGCCTGTCCCAGATCCGACACCGCCCCGCAAACGGACCAAGGTCTCCCGAGCCTGCGATGAGTGTCGTCGCAAGAAGATCAAGTGTGACGGCCTGCCCGAGGCGACCGATCAGCCATGTTCCAACTGCAGGAGGTCCAATGTGCAGTGTTTGTTCAGCCGCGTCCCTCAGAAGCGGGGTCCAAGCAAGGGGTAAGCGCTTCTTGTTCTGGCGGTTCTTTCTGTGCCAATTCTTTCTTTCTGATGTGCATGGTCTGACTTGTTGCGTCTTGTCCAGCTATATCAAAGAACTTGCCGACCGCATCAATACCATAGAGGGAAAGCTCAACTCCACCGCCGGAAGGAGGGCGTCAGTCGACACACCCCCGTCCGAGGCAGTCACACCTGACCAGGCAACCACGGCTGCCCAAGGCCGCAAGAGGCCCTTCTCGAGCATTTCGGGAGATTCCTTCTCCACGACATCCCACAATCAAAATCAGAATTCGACCTCGACATTTCCTCCCGAGAACCGTTCCCTCAATTCTTCCATCCCACAAAAATTTCACCAGCACAGCCTTGAACGTTCTTCTCCCAAGCGTACTTTCGCATCATCCTCATCCACCTCTGTTGGACAATCAGCATCGACAAATTCCGTCGAGATGTCGCCACAGGAATTTTACCAAAACCCCAACGATGCAGAGTCGCTGGAACAAAGCCTGGCGCCACAGAATCTGGTACCAGAAATCGTGGAAGAAGAACCGGAGCGCATGCCAGAGCTCCTCGATGATCATTGGACTCGGTGAGTACTCTTCAAAGTCGTGGATCACTCATCATCGTACATGCTGATCTAACTCATCTCCCAGCTACCTCGACACCATCCACCCCTACTTCCCCATCCTCGCCGCCACCAAAGACAGGGTCCACAACCTCGTCTGGGAAGCGCCTCTGCCTCTGCAGAGCGCATTCGAGGATGCCTTTTACGCCATGGTCAGACACACACACCCACCTTATCACGGCCAATGCCGCGAACAAATCACCAGGGCGTACCAGACTGTGATGCGGTCGAGGCCGTCTCCTGCCCGCTCGCCCACGTCCCCAGCTGAGCTGGTCTCATTGCAGACCATGCTCATGCTGGTTCTCGCGACGGAATGGCCTGCCGTCGGTTCATCCTCTGCGAGCCCCTCCACCGCAGAGCTTCTCACCTGGGCCACTGCAATGTCGCATAAGATGCGACTGTACGCCCACAGCGTTGAGGCGGCTGCCGGGGTGGAGCCGGATGCCGACTCCAAGGACAGAATCGCCCTGCGGAACTGGGCGGTTCTCGTCGTGCTTGACCGGCTGGCCTCGGTCGGGCAAGCGAGCCCGCCGAGGATCAACGAGGCGATGCTCGAGTTTCGGACGGGTGTCAAGGGAATAGTCGGGGATTACGTGTGGGGTCTGCTCCGTAAGTACTCACCTTTCTTTGCGCGTTCCCTTACTCCCCTTCTCTGGCTTTTTCTTTCTTCGTCCTATCATCTTCCTTTCATGTTGTGTGCTGTTTCCACATTTTCAGTCTTCTCTCGAGGACTTCTATGTTTATCATTTTCTTTTCTTCTTTCGTTTCATTTCATTTTTTGTTCCTTTTTTTTGGCCCACACATGCTTACCAAGACCGAACAGAAATCACCTACTCCCTCAGCCAATGCCACCCAGTGGTGACTGCCCCGCGCCCCGCCATCAACGACGGGGTGGTCCGGCCAGAAGCCACGGAGACGATGCTTCTCCGTGGCACCGTCCGCATGCTCCAGTGGAACATAACGGACATGCCGCGCGACTTGGTCCTGGAGCTGGCGTACTGGCATGTCTACCTGCTGGTAGAGCTGTCCGGGCACACCCGGCAGCACCCACAGCAGCAGCAGTGGCTCCGGGTGTGGGGACACCCCTTGGCTGAGGCTCTGGGGAGGATCATCGACCTCCTCCCTGGAGCCGGCCAGCCAGACCTGTACAACCCTGTTGTGCAGCACTGCTGTGCCCTGGTTGGCCTGCTGTTGTTGGAGGTGCTGCTGGAGCCCGGACTGCAAGCCGGGGCAGTCCCGCTGGAGGAGGTGGTGCGCGCACGGGCGAATCAGTTCCTTGAAGGAACTGATTCAACCATGCCATGGCACAGGGCCGTCAAGAGGGCCCTGGAGAGCTGTGGCCGTGTGGGCCAGCAGCAGCCCACCGGGCAGGTGGAAGGTGCTGCGGTGCCTGCGGTGTCGGCCGGACCTTCCGGCCTTCAAGAAGTTTCGGCTGTCGTTCCAGCGGTTTCGGCTGGCGTTTCGGCTGGCGTTTCGGTGGTGTCGGCGGGGTCGGTGGCAGCCCCTGCTGCGGCGGCCGTTGTGGCTGCTGCGGCTCCTCCCACGCCGGCCCTCCCGGACGTCGCCTCCGTGTTGGCCAGTGGATATATCCACTGGTTTGAGCACGAGGCGGACTCCGTGGTTGCGGCCGGTGTCGTGGAGGATCCTGCCTAGTTGGCAGGAGGGGATGATTGGCTGCCCGACAACTGGTGGGAGTTGTGAGGGGGGGTGATGAAGAGGAGGAGGGGGGAGGTGAGGAGGAGGGGCGGGGGGGAAGGAGGGTTAGGCGTTGCTGGGTTGTTTTTGTATGCTGTATTTTTAGTTGGTTGGGGGGAAGTTCCTTTGCTGTTGGGCTGGCGGTGATGGCATGGCACGGCATGGCATGGCGTTGGCGAGCATTGTTAGGCGGGGGGTTATCAGGTGCATTGCTAAGGGTGGGGGGGTTATCGGGTATAGACGAAAAGGTTCGGCGTCGGAAAGTTACAGGCATATTGTCGGAAGTTATGTCGGGACAAGCTGGGAGCAGGTTGCCTCATAATATTACAAGAGGGACGCCTGATCTGGCACGGATCCCTTTGATGTTGGTCTTGATACTTACGGATATGTGCCTGTTTGTGAATGACATGTTGGTGTCTTCAACGTGATAGCTGAATACACGCAACTGCGCATGTTCGACGTCCGAACTGTACCCAATAAATACAGGAACCAAGAAGATAAGTCCATACCATGTTCTTTCAATTCATACCTTCCGACTTGCCGAACATCAAGTTCTTTTCAACAGGGTATCATGATCAGGTAGCCCATAACACGCGACACCTCTAACACCAAAGCTCGCATCAATCCTTTGCCCAGGGCGCTTTGGTCACGGCAAACTGGTTACTTGCGGTACCTGGCTGGCCCCTGGGAAACGCAGTTGGCGGCGGTGGACCAGTATTCGGCACACCGCCCCTGGGCACCGGAACCGAACCAGCTCCCGGAAGACCAGTACCACCTCCTCCCCTCGGCGTTGGGGCATTGTTTGCCCACGGCACCCTGGAATACGGGATTCCCGGACCCGGAGGCACTCCCGGCACAGCACCGGGCATCTGGGTTGCTTGTGCCCAAGGGGCTGCGGTCCCAGCAGAGCCAGCAGCAACACCCGAACCAGCAGTCTGAGCTGCTGTGGCCAGCCCAGCGGCCGATGTGGCAGCTCCGGGATCCCGGTCCCACGAAAACAGAGATCCGAAGGGGAAGTGTTGGACCACGGGGAACTTTGACAGCACCTCGGCGTTGAACATTTTGATCATGCCCTTGTTGATCTTGCCCCAGCCGTCTCGAATGCCTGACACGTCGAAGAGCACGGGGCTGTGCTCCCAGAAGGGGCCCGTCTTGACGTCGTTGATGAAGCCGATGGCGGAGAAGTACATGTTTGCGGTTCGGAGGCGGGCGACGGTGTCAGGTTTAAGGATGTCAGCTGGTTTAGGGGCACCAGGGACAGAGCCCTCGAGCGGCATGGGTTCGTTGCCCGAGATAGGCCGTGTTAGTTGTGCCGAGCCGAAGATGTAGGGCAAGAAGGAATGGTCGTCGAGGCCCCAGACACCGTGGGAACCGGCCGGTTCGAGGGTGTATGTGAGGATAAGCCGACGGATGACTTTGAGGTATCTGTTTCGTGGACGTTAGCTACTGTCCGTCGCATGAGAGTTTTCATTATCGAGGGAACTCACGGCTCGAAAACCCCCAAGACCAAACTCCTCTCCACCTCACCATCTCCCTTATCGCTCCCATCCCCAAAAGCCCCAAGCTTCCACAAACACCCCAAAAAAGCGAAGAAGCTCAGCTCATGGCCCGTGCCGTAATCAAGCCTCTCCTTACTCCCAAACCCGCCGACAAAATACGGCCGCACCTCGCTAATCACCAATTCCTCTCCTCCCCATGCCTCAAACACCTCCGCCGGTATGTGCTCCTTCAACAACCCGTCCACCCGCTCCTCCAAAAGGGCGTGCCACTTCCGAAACGCCGGGTTGCCGAACCGTCTTGGCCCTTGCTCCGGGGGTGCTTCGTCGATGAAAGCCTCCAACTTCGACAGCAGGTTGCGCAGACTGACGACGGCGGGAGGATCAGAGCGCGGGGCGTCGAGGGGGAATTGGCGCGCTCTTGCTTGAGGTGGTGGAAGGCGGTGAGGGTTCGATGAAGGGGTGTCTGCTTGGGTTTGCTGCTGCTGCTGCTGAGGGTCTGGCTTCCGCGGGCACAGGGCGCGGTTGAGCTGGAGGAGGAAGAGGCCGATGTCGCGGTATGCGAGGGAAGAGAGGAAGTGGGAGAGATCGGCGGCGGTGTGGATGCGTTTGGATGGGGGTTGGAAGGCGTGGGATTTGGAAGGCGTAAGGACGGCGAGACGAGGGAGGGTGACGGATGTGCCGGTTGTTGTTGTTGTTGATGTTGTGGACTCTGCGGATGGTGGTGGTGGAGGATCCATTGTGGCTGAGGCTTGTACACACAATGCCCTGGGTTGTTTGGATGATGTTGGTTGATGCGTTGATGAGCTGGTTGGGTGTTGGTTTGGGGCTAAGAGGTTGATAGAAGTGGAATTGCCTGGAAGTTGGAGATGAGCGCTCAGGAGGGGCAGCTCCGGTGGCGTCAACTACCCCACTATGCGACGGTTTCATGAGGGGTCTCAGGAACAACGCATGTTCCACAGCAGGTTCCCACATTTTTGACACCATTGGTATTCAAATATCCTAATCTCTCAACTCTCCTCACATATGCCTCTGTATCAGAACCAACTATCTCATCAATGATGTACACAATTTCCAAGCATTCGACTTACTTTTCGCCATCACCATCCCTCCCATGCCCCTCCTCCATCTCTCTCCTCCTCTCCGCCCAAAACCCCCTCCCATAACTTACCAAGATTTCCTCACCCTCTCGTATTCCAACATCCTGCTCCACTGCTTTCTTCCCTGCCCTAACCACAAAAACCGCCATGCACTTTTCACCTGTGCGTGAGTCCCACGCTACGCGGAATTCGGCGTTGGGTTTCGTCTTAGTCTTTACTGTCTGTCCCTTTCCGTCAAAATCACAACTACCGTTCTGGCCCTTGCTGCCTTGATGCTTCGTCTTGCGGTTTTTCTCATTGCCCTTGTTCCTGTCAGAGGGATCTGCGGTACCCTGTTGCTTCAAAGGCTGGTCGGGGACGCCGCGATAATCGTTGATGAAGCGCGCCTCGTTCCCCATGCGCGCGGCGTCGACGGCGAGGTCGGCATCCCGGTCTAGCCAGAGGTCGTAGTCTGATTTTGCGTAGTCGTAGTCATTGTCTTCTGGGTCTCCCTCCTCCTTATGCTCAGATGGGTTGTTCCTTTTGTCGTCGGTAGCAGCAGCGACGGTATCGTCCGGAACAACAGCCGGAGTCGGAGTCAGAAGCGAGCTGGGGTTAAAATCGCATTTCATCTCCGAGGAAGGGTTCTCGATAGCATCACCACGAGTCCCGGTGCTCAGATCTCCGTCATGCCTTTCTGAGGAGCAAGCTACCACCGCCGCGGCCCCTGTTCCCTCGAGACTCAAACCCAAAGCTCTGTCGTTTTCAGGAGGCCGACCAAATGGATATGTCCCAATGTGCACCTCACCCAGGTACGGCAGGATCAGCTCACCTGGGGCAAGGTCGCGGGCGGCGAACAGGCCAGCCTGTCCGCATGCCGGATCTGGAGAGAAGTCAGTTGAGATGAAAAAAGAGAAAATCAAAATTCATGAAAAGGTGGAAATCGTAGAACGAAAGTCCTAGAATGTAATGACCATCATGTTTCATCACTCACGTCTCGGATCTGTGATCAATTGGATCCGCACGGCCGGACACGGTCCCCTCGGCAGGTGCCGGGGCAGCTCCGGGAGCGGGTCGGCCGGGTCCGGAGCGGGCCGCGTGCGGAGAGCCGCCAGGTGGGCCTCGGTGAGGCGGGGCGAATAGCTTGGCCGGACGAGGTACTTCACGTAGGAGGGCCAGTTTTCTGGGGGTTGTAGGCTGGCTGGGGTTTTGGGCTTGTTGGGTTTGGCATTTCGAGTCATGATGGGATGGTACGGAGAGAAAGGGGGCAACGTGGCAGAGGAGATGAAGCCGAAATATGCTGATAAGGTTGTTTGGTGTCTTTGAAGAATGTTGAGTCTGTAGAAAGTGAATTGGCCAACAAGATGGAAAAAATGGACCGAGGGTACTAGGTGGATCCATCATGGTGGTTCAGCCAAGATGTTCAACCCGAAGACGCCCTCTTCAACCGGGAACGGTACCCGACATCAACCGGAGAGACCTGGAAATAGAAGTAATGAACAAGACATATCATTAAGACACGTAAAAAACCAAACACCAGTCTAGCGGCCCTACGTAGTAAGTCAACAAGACTCATCCCAGGTTTCAAGTCCACAGGTTGGGGAACACATGACGATTACTTGCCTGGAGAGGTGTGAAATAAAGACAAGTAGCAATGGATAGGCAAAAGATATGGTCCGCCCAGGACTTGAACCTGGAACCTTTCGATAATTTAATCCCGCGGTTAGACGAGAAACTTGCTCCACCCAGTAATGTCGGGGCCCCGGGGTGTATGCCGACCAGAACGGGCGGGAACAGCCCAAACTTCGAACGCTCCGACCATTGAGCTAGCGGACCGTGACCTTGTTGAAATGTATGCGACAAAGACTTGACCATATAGGCGGCGCATGCTCATTCACCGTCCTTGTCTCAGGTTGGTATCTCTATTCAACCAAAAACCCACCACCATAATCATCCTCTCCCCCTTCATCATCCTCATCTGGCACGAAGAATCCTCCTCCTGCACCATCTTCGCCATCTTCTCCACTGACATCCTCTATTCCCGCATCCTCCACCGCCTCCTTCCCTTCCTCCTCTTCCTCTTCTTCCTCCTCTTTCTCCTCAACACCAGCCCAAACCCTCTCCCGAATCCTCAACGCCCTCAAAAACAACTTCCACATCGCCAACGCCCTCCTTGACCTCCTCTCCTGTTCCTCCTCCTCCTCCAAATCCTCCACCCCCTCGATCACCGCCCAAACCGCCTCTTCCGCTTCCTTGGGCACCACCGCTCCCCGCAACACCGCCGTGCCTTGCTTCCCTTTGAACTCAAACCCCGTTAGGGCCGGGGCGTAGTCCACGCCCAGGATAAACGCCGCCTGCGCCGCGCGCTCGTGCCGGATATGCGCTCCTCCCGCAGGTATCATGCTCGGGACGTACACCTCGACGTTGCCGAACCGGTTCTTGGGAATGCGCCCATCCACCACCGGCGGCGGGACGTACAAATCTGTCTGCTCAAATGTGTAGAGCGGGGTAAACCCCTGCGCCGCGTCGCCGAAAAGGCCTACCCTATCCGGATCATCATCGTCCCCAAAATCCCGCCCGTCATCATCGTCGTCAAGGCCTCTCTTCCTCTTCTTTTTTGGCACGCTCTTCACCGGCTCCTCCCCCTCTCTCACCACCCTGCCCAAGCGGAACCACCTTTCCCTCGTCCTTGCCACGCGCACGTCGCTGCGGCGATAAATCCTCTCGAGCGGCGCCTTGGCGCCCGCGCTCACCGTCCCGCTCGGCCGGGCGCCCGGGACAAGCACCTCGTTCCTGCGGAGGTGGCGCTCGAGGGCGTACACCGGGTGGTCTTTGAAATCGGCCACATTGCGGGGCATGGGCTCGCGCGCCTCCGCGGCGGCCAGCTCGTTGAGCTCGATCTGGTCCAGGTCGGTGGGCTCTGGGCGCGTGTAGCGCTTCAGAAGGCGGCGGTACCAGCGCTGGTGGTGGTTGTCATCGTCGGTGGCTCCGGACGAGGAGGTGGATGCCGAGGGGAAGCCGTCGATGCGGAGCTTGCGGGTTTTGGAGGTGTACGCCTTGGCGTAGCGGCGCGTTACGTCGCGGGCCGAGCCATCGGCTGAGAAGGCGATGACGTAGGACATGTTGTTGAGCATGTCCGAGGCTGGCGGTTCGAGGGACCGGGGTTTCCATTGAGTGTTAGTGACCAGAGGATCGACGGGCTGCCATTTCTGGTGGGCTACGTCGAGGACTTCGACCCAGTAGACCGGGAATGGCGATTCGCCGCGGATGCGCTTTGGTGGTTGTGTTGTTGGTTGGGGAGAAGGGAGTGAGGGGGGCGCTATGGACGGCATCCTGTAGGCAGCGGCGTGAGGATGGCCAAGACGAGCCCGAGGTGAAAAGGTCGTTGCCCCAGCCTGGAACTCGGGGAATTTTGTCTCGTGCTTGGCCACTGCCGCTGCGTAGCTTTCCATCTGGGATGGCTGTTTTGGTTTCTCCTGCCCCTTGGGTTGCTTAGGCATCGCGGGTGACCCAGCCACAAAGGGGAGCGGCTGCAAGGAGCAGACCAGCCGGGCCTCAACTCCAACAGAACGGAGGAGGGCGCAGAACAACTGCGCGCCAACATCTCGGGAGCCTTTCAACGTCCGCGCTGCCTTGAGGAAATCTTCCTTCTCCTTCGTGGACTCCATGTCGTCGGGGAGTTGATACTGCGCATCACATCAGCCCAGCCCCCAGCAGGGCGAAAGGGAGCTACGTACATCCTTGATTTGCTGTTCATTTTCCGCCCACAAGGCCCTCCAGAGGCCTCTCTCAGTGATGGAGAACTTGAGCCTGAACAAATCCCTAGCCTCTTGTAGCCCCTTCTTGAGGGACTCTGATCGGGAAAACTGGTTCAGGCTGGCTCGGGGAATCAAGGCAGACACCGTCTTCTGGGGGAGCAAGGGGCGGAGGGCATCCTGGACCCGAGGGTCGTTGCACCAGCGGTTCCTGATTTCGACGTGGGCAAGGAGACAAACCAAGTGAACCTTATGTATCTCGATTCGACGTGCTTTTTCCTGTCTGTTGATTCCTTTTCGGCGCTCTGTTCGGCGCGAGAGCAGGGAGGCCAAATGAGCCGACAGGTCGAGACTCAACCCTTCAGATGCTCCTCCAGCACCACCGCCTGCTGATGAGGCCGTAGGCTGAATGGGGACATCTTCAAAATCGAGCTCGTCATCCTCATCGTCGTCGTCCGAATCCCTCATGATCGTCTGAACAGTGGGTGCCGGCACGGTCCCTTCTTGCTGAGCATGCTTTTGAGGGGTATCGTCGGCAACAACAGCCGCAGCCGCCGCCGGCTTCTGGCTGGCCGGGGTGTTCGCAGAGCCGGATGTCTGCGCAGACGTAGTTGTCGCGCGGCGGCCTTCCCCCGGCCGCTTGCGCTTTAACGGCCGTTCAGGAGAATCGGCAGACTGCGCGGCTATCTCGGACCTTGCCTCGGCCAGCATGGCTCGGTAGACATCCGGCACGGCGGATGCTGCCGCCTGCGCCGCTCTCCTTGAGCTCGCCCGCGTTGCGCGGGTGCTGCTGGAGTTAGCCGAAGCATTGCGCTTGCGGCCTGCCATTAGCGCTGTCGAAATATCCCAAAGGGAAGTATGGCGCGCCCAGAAAACACAAGCAGAGATGATGGATTGATGGGAGAGCGAAACACGCCGAACCGGCTTGGCTGGGGCCCACGAACCACACTTCGCCTTTTGGCGAACTCATGACGCGGCAGCAGCGCGAGGTCACGTGATCACTTTAGGAGAGACAGGAATCGAGCTCCAAGTCGAGCTTGAGCAATCCAGCAGTCCAGGCTCACAATCCACATCTCTTCATCTCTTTGTAGGTCAATTATAGCGGTTGGGTATCGAAATTTGAAGAGGCACTAGTACTAGGTATCGTAGGTGACAAAAAGCCAACGCGTCAGAGAAAAAACAGACAGACAGACAGACCATCTAAGTGGGCAACACGTCGCACACCACCATCTCGTCAAACATCCGCCCCATCCAAGCCCAGTTCAAGCCATTTCAGACTTTCAAACAAGCCAGATGCCGTCCCTCGCGGTGGCAACTATGAACTCCCAGCAATTCCCAGAGAAACAGCAAAAGGATGTAGAATAGCAAGTGCGTTCCAACACCATCCCACCCTGCGCCAATCTTCAGAACTCCATCTTCCAGAATATGGCGTGCTTTGCCAGTCCCAGTCAGGCCCAGTCCGCATCCTGGCCTGGTTTTCTATCTCCCCATATCGGTAGATTCGGTACGGGAATGAGAAGGAATTCTCATCTCCGTACCCAAGGCCATCACCACCCAACATCCGCGCAGAAAATCATCGGTAGGCCACGTATATCAGAGCCAAGAATCATCAAGCAAGACGTTGAATCATGACGCGATTAAGCCGTCGGGGCCGGAGCTGCCGCGGCCGGGGCAGCAGCAGCTACCTCTTTCTTTTCCTCCTTCTTCTCTTCAGCAGGAGCAGGGGCCGCAGGGGTAGCCTCCGCCTTCTTCTCCTCAGCAGGGGCAGCGGCTGGAGCAGCGGCTGGAGCAGCGGCTGGAGGGGCGGCTTCCTCTTTCTTCTCTTCAGCGGGAGCGGCAGCAGGAGCAGGAGCAGGAGCAACAGGCTCTTCCTTCTTCTCCTCAGCGACAGGGGCAGGGGCTGGGGTTTCGGCAGCCGGAGCCGCAGCCGCAGCCACAGCCGCAGCCGGGGCCTCGGCCGGAGCTGGAGCCGGAGGAGCAGCAGACTCGGTTGTTGTAGGGGCAGCCGCAGTGGTTGCGGCTGCCTCGGTAGCGGCCGCGGCGGGGGCCGGAGTCGTCTCCGCCGGAGCCGGTGTGGCGGCAGGAGCTGTGGTAGTCTCGGGGGTAGCGGCGGTAGTCGTGGCGGCAGCAGCCTCTGCCGGTGCAGGAGGAGCGGGGACTGGGGCGGTCTCCGTAGCCGGAGCAGTCTCGGAGGTGGTAGCGGCGGGCGCGGCAGCTGTGGACAGGACTGTTAGCACGCTGGGGTTGTCAGAGAGGGGATATGTGCCACAGGTCGTACCAGGAGCCGGAGGGGCCGGCGTCTCCTCCTTCTTGGCCTCGGTCGTAGCAGCAGCGGCCTCCGTCGCAGGCGCGGGTGTTGTTTCGGCTGTTGGATCATGGCCAGTCAGCCCAAGCCTTGGGCGTCAAATCTCAGTTGTTTATCAGGGCACTCACCAGCAGCAGCTGGGGCGGTAGCGGGGGCGGCAGCCGTCTCAGGCTTGGTCGCCTCCACGGGGGCGGCGGGAGTGGTCGTGGTTGTGGTCTCAGCGGCCGCAGGGGCAGCCGCCTCTGTTTCTTCGGAGGTTTTCTTGCCGTTCTTCTTGCTAAATTTCTGCTTGAGGGCGGCCTTGAGCTTCGCCTTCAGGGCGTCCAAGGCACCAGGAGCTGTGGTTGGGATGCACGTCAGCGTCGAGCGGTCCTCCTTCGACCGGGTGGAGCGCGGGCGAAACTTACGAACGCCGGGCATTTTGATAGGTGTGTGAAGCAGTCAAATACGTAAGATGCCGCAAAAGTTGGAATGGAAATGTTGGGCTGCGCGTTTGCCGCCGTCGAGGATGTCTTTGTGGAAGCCGACGCGAAAGGAGGAGCTGGCAGGTGACAAGGAAGGGTGGGAAAAGGGAGAGAGGAGAAAGAAACGAGTCGGGCGATGGATGAGAGATGCGCAGCCGCGTCAAGCTAAAATAACACTACGGATACCTGAGGCTAACGAAACAGGCCTGTCGGGCGCTCCGTCGCACAGTAGCTACCAACCGAGCCTCGTGTTTTGACACGGGTCAATGTTACTTAAGTGGTGTGGCAGTGGATGAGGAGTGCGTCGTGTTGTGTTGGGTGTTGAAGACACCAAGACGAAGTGGTCAAAGTGGATATTTGGGTCTGGACCTCCCCAACCTTTCTCCCCCTGTTTCCCATCTCGGGCTGCCCCTGCACGAAACCTGAGACGCCTTGATCCTCCAAGGCGCAGCGAGATGCAGTTCCCGTCCCGCGGAGACGTCAAAATGCAAACAAAACCACGGAAGTTGTAGACGGATGTCCTTTGTTTGGGTTTCCATGTGAGCACTCGGCTTCCGGACTCGACGTTGGAGCTTCCAAGTGAATGACGGAAGTGGGACGCCAGATGAACCCTTGATCTTTTGAGCCAACCTCTCATCTTGCAGCTTCCCCTCTTCAGTTTTCCTGGCTTGGGGCGCCAGAGAGGCGTGCCTGGGAAAAGGAAGCTTGTTGATTGGAACTTGCTTGAGAGGTTGCAGCACAAACATGCGACCGCGCGCCCGCGTTCCAGGGCACTCGATCAGTGTCATCTTGTCTGCATCTCGCATGCTGCCCCGCGCATCTCGGGTCCAAATTTGGATCCCCCTGGGGCGGCTAATCTTAACTGGGGCCTTTTATAACGGTCACAGGGGTAATGTAGCATTTATCTTGTGTCCCGAGTTCGAGCGCGAACTTCAATTTCTTGAAGAGATGATTCAAAGGCCCTCAATTTGAGTCTTCAGCAGCTGTCAAACCAGCTGTCCACCATTCAAGTAAACACTGCCCCTCTGCAACTAAAGTCCGTCACCACTTTGATAAGGCACACTTGGCATTTTCATGTGTGCCACGTGCATAATGTTGTCCGTCGCAGCTGAAAAGCTACCCCACCGCTGATCGTGTGGGATGGTCCCAAGTCGGTTGGCAACAAAAGAGGGCACATGATGTTGGCAATTTGACTTTCTGATACGTACATCGTACA
The DNA here is from genome assembly GCF_041956435.1 of Mycothermus thermophilus. Taxonomy (NCBI): domain Eukaryota; kingdom Fungi; phylum Ascomycota; class Sordariomycetes; order Sordariales; family Chaetomiaceae; genus Mycothermus; species Mycothermus thermophilus. The sequence goes on from NW_027191430.1 coordinate 2,934,381, forward strand.
GCTGAAACACCTGTCTTCGTGGTTGTCGATGGATTGTGATTTTCAACTCGGTTGATGAAGAGTCATTGACTAGCAGGCGGCGGCTCCCTGAGGTGGATGAATCTTCAATGGAGATGTCCCGAATTTCCCAATCCGGAAATTCCGTTGTCTCGTCTGGCGTTGAGGTTGGATGGAGACTGCCCGTTAATACCTAGGCTGGCCCAACCCCAAAATACCTACAACAGCTCTGTCATGGGAAACTCATTGGGCACATCGAGGTTCGTTGGGCAAAATATACATGTGTCCTTTTGCAATTCAGGATCAATCATGGAGATCTATAATGGGCTGCGAGTTGCGTGCCCACCAGCACAAGGCCAGAACCAAGGTTAAGTGTTTGGGGCATCGCTGGGTTTGGACTCCTTCGCCAAAAGTTCCCTCGCCTTCGATTCTTCGCAGGACATTACCTACCCCTAGGCATGCAGCCAAACCGACGTCCATCTTTGCACACCATCCTCAAAGACTCAACGTCACGCTCGCGGCGTCCCGAGCCGTAATGATGTCCCGTTAAGCGAGACGGAACCCTGGGCCCGAGTCAAACTTATCGGGCGTTTGCCTAGCTTGACCTTCCAGAAGCGAAGAATTGCTGTGGCCCTGGTGGGCTCTGGTCGGTTTTCGGAGATGGCTGGTTCTCCGATAATCAGGCGAGACGGTCCATGATGCCGTCGTTGAACTGTCTCTTGCTGGTTATGAGAAATGGGTTCCGAGGTTGGTCACCTTCAAACCTCGTTGCGGAAGGAACTCTCCAACAAGTCCAGTCTCAGTTCTTACCCGTAAGTTGACTTGGTCTCAAGTCGGGATGCGTTCCATGATCTCCAACGGCAACTGCCCGTGGTTGCCCGATGTGAAGTGAACAGGCATGTACAATTTCATGAACTTTCTATCAAACACGCTAGTCGTCAGGATCGATATTACATACAAAACTCTGGCCTGCACTAACAGATGGTACATCTCGCGTTTCCGCGGGGCTTCTTCCCTTGGATGTGCCTCTCCTTCCCGGACTGAAAGACAGCGGCATTTCGATATCCTAGCAGTTGATGGGAAGGCATAGCCAGAACACAATGTCCCCGGTGGATGGTACCTCCCCTCCCTCGTCATGGAAACTGGATGCTCTTCTTGTGACTGGAACGTCGTGGGCCCGGGTGTGTGGTACTCAGCCCCTTGACCTTCATCTTCTCCCCGGATATCAGCGACTCCAAGCACCGGGAACCTGGAAATCTCGAATCATCCCACGGTCCTTGGCCCTTTAACTGCATCATCGGGCTTTCATCACGTTTCTCTCCTCGTAGCGCCCTTCTCGTCTACTATGAAACGCTGGAAAGATGATGCTGCTACGACACCTGCCTTGGCTTAGAACCATGCCCAGGCTACGCCGCGCGTACCATTAACTCATGTGCCCTCTTGTCCCATCTCTCATTTTCATCAGAAAAGTACAAGCCCGGGCGCGCCTGAGGACCCCTTTCGCAATCGATTAGACTCGGTCAATGTCTGGATCTGCCAAGCGAGAGTCAGCATGTTGAATGGAAACAACCACCAGAGCTCGTCGTGCTTCTCCGTAGGTACCTACATAAGGGAGAGAAGCAGAAGAAGATAAGTTAAAGCCACGAGGCATTCCAGGTCATGAATCATATGTGATGTCAACAAAAAAAAATAAATATTTTCTATATCCCACCAGCCTCGGCCACGCCAAGTCAGCCCAGGGGAATCATTGAGAACAAGTCATGACCAGAAAAGAACAGCCGCCCCATGGAATAGTGAATGATATGCCACTCCAGAAACGAAATGCCCCATTGTTGTTTTGTCCGTATTGCAATCCTGTCCCCAGGTATCAAAAAATTTTTCGCCTCCCCATCCAATGGTATGTACCTATGTATATCCGATCCTGCTCCGAGATAGAGACACCTGCCTGCCTCGTCTTGTGTTGTTACTCCAGTCATAGGATATGACACAAACCACCTACCCAACCAACAGCCCAACTTGGTTGACACGAAGGGTGGCAAGTAAACCAAGACAAGACGACGAGAGAGACCCTTGACAAACTTGATCATCATATCATCCTTTTTTGTTGTTTTTTGTTGTTGCCGTGGGGCAGTGTTTCATGACCCCGAACAGAAAACGGCCAGAGACAAAAATTGGCCAGAGAAAACAAGCAGTTAGAAAAAACGGAGGAAGAAAAAGCGACGAAACCCAGCCACCCTTCCCCTACGCCATCCACACCTATCCATCCGTTCCGTCTTTGTAATAAAAAAAGGACTCCTGCCGCCACCATACACCTCGTTCTTCAAGCAAAAAATCCTCGTACTGATAAAAATGCAATCCGAACCTGCCCATGTATACCATTCATTTATGGAAATATGTACTTTGGGATATTTTATTCATTCGTGAGTGCATGGTCCGTAGGAAGAAAAAGAAAACCTGAAATGCACGGGTAAGCACAAAAAGCAGGTGTCAATCGGGACTCGCCGTCGTCCGTCAAGCCGGCAGTCTGGACATATGTTGTTGTTGTCTCAGCGCCCTTTCATCCGAGGGTTCCGAAGTGGCGAACTCCGCAAAATGGCAGGCCAACGCAACCGGGGAGCGAGCTTGTTGTGCGCTTTGCTATGCACCCAGCCAGCCTCATGAGTCCCAGAATGGCAGGCCGCTTTCCGACGGCGACTCGGTCAGCCCAGGAACCGCGTAGTCAGCGCCCAGCCAAAAGGCCGAATCGTCATCGATCGACGCAAGGGAACCAAACAGCGCGCTGTTGGCGGCGGGGAGGCCAGTCGGGTCCTCGGCGGTCTGGACGGACGGGGCGAGGAACTTGGTGGGGTCCTTCTTGACGAAGCCGTCGATGTCGTCGAGACCGGTCAGGCCGCCGACGCCGTCGGCGGAGGCGAACAGGTCGGACATGCTGGCGGCGGAACCGAAGCCGAAACCCATCCCGCCGGTGCCGGCGCTGGGGAAGGTATCGAAGTCGTCGAGCGGGTTGGAGAGGAAGTCCTCGGCCTCGGACACCTCGCCCGAGGTGGAGGTGGTGGTCATGCCCGGCAGGTTCTCGGACCCGGCGAAATCGAAGCCCCCGAAGCTCTGCGGTTGGCTGTAGTTTGAGGGGGCGAAATCCGCAGTTTTGCCGGCCAGCCCGAGGCCCTCGTAATTGCTCCAGTCGACGCTCGCGCTGAGTCCCGCGCTGAACATGGGCTGCTCGTAGTCGGACAGGGAGCCGAAGAAGTCCGCGCTGTTGGGGATGTACGTAGGGTACTTGATGCCGGACAGGTCCAGCGGCGGCAGCTGGCTGTTGAGCTGGGCGAAGGACGAGCCCTCGAGGGCGGGCGACGCAGCCTCCGACTTGACGCGGCGGTCGGCGCGGCCATCGGCACTGGTGCCGGAAGCTCCGTTGGCGGCGGAATCCGAGTTGCCGGTGGCGCCGTAGAGATCGTCCATGGAACGGTTGCGCAGAGCCGCGGTGGCGCTGGTCATGGAATGGGCGCGGTTGAGCTGGTAGGGGCCGACCTTGTGGGACGCCTTCTGGTGCTTGTAGGTCGGCTTGTGGTGACCGTTGGCGTCGAAAGAGAGCAAGGCGGCGTCGGAGCTAGTGGTGTTGGCGCGGCGCCGGGAGCGCGAGCTCGACTTGGAGCTGCGCGAGCGGGTGGCGGCGGCTTCGTCCGAGTCGGACTCGGGCACCGTGTCCAGCTTAGGAGGCTCCCTCTTTTGGCAGCAGGTGCAGCGGCCGCCATGGTTGCAGCAGCAGCTTTCTGCGGACAGAGAGAGGTTTCGAGTCAGAGATATGATGAGGAGAGCCACGGCCTCAAAGATAGAGAAGGAGAGAGAGGAGGCTAAGAGAGAATTCAAGTAACACGGCAATGCTCACCCTTGTGACCCTCAAGAGGAGGTCTCAAGTGCACGCATTTCTGCGTCTTCTCGCCGCAGTCGCACTTGACGTGCGCTGCCCGAGACTTGCGCATCGCCCGGCAGTGCTGGCATTGCGATACCGGCCTTCCCTTCTTGTTGATGTGCTGGAGGGGGCGGTCTGTGGTGGCTTTGCGTTAGCGCATTCTACTCCAGAAGACATCAAAACCGACCCCAAATCCAATCTCTCTCCATTTTGAATCGAATAGGCATCAGAAACTCTTGTTTTTCTTCTTCCTTCCCCCCCCCCCCCCCCCCCTTCCTATGATTTCATGTCTTGTATTGACCCCGCCAACCAAAATCACCAACGGCCGCCAACAAAACTGGGGACGAGAAGCTCGAGCTCAAGCTCAAGCTGTGAGGTATGATGAAGCGGGGTAGATAGCTCCTGCGTCTTGGTGAGGGGCAGGTCGGACACGGACCCCACATTTTCCCAAGAATTTTCCAAGGCTTTTCGATTTGATTTGTGCTTCGAGCTGCGCGCCTTGTCACTGGACTCGCTGCGACTTGCAGGAACTGGCGCAGAGAGCTTGCTTGCAAACTAAACCCTTCACCTGCAGCTGCGAGCTGCATCCCGCGCTCCCTAGACTCGGTGGCAGCTTGGGAGACAAAAAAGGGGTAACCCAACGCAAAAATCAACGTAAAACAAAAGCGCCAGGCGCAACAAGAGAAGAGCGCGAAAATTACTCACCGTGATGCTGGCAGTTGCTGACGCGATGGCCTCTCACGCAGGCCTCGCAAGCCCACTTCTCTCCGTCAATGAGCATGGCGGATTAAAATTGGATGTTGTTTGCGTAGCTCGGGAGCCGTGCAGCCCCGTCTCTCGGGCTCTTCAAGAGCAAAGGACGGCTGGCCGTCGACAAGATGAAGGAGGAGGAGGAGCTGGAAAGGGGGGTGTGAAGAGAGCCTAGGGGGTCAACAAACAACCTAGAACAACAAGGCTTTAGGTTGCTGAGGTAGGAACCCCGAAGCTCGCCGGCCGGTCAAGAGAGTCGTCGAACACAGGACAGCGAACGCTAAACGTCGAGTGACAAGAACCGGCTGTGGTTTGCGGCTGTACTTTGGTCCGACAGGGGGGTTTCGTGACTGGCAGAGAGCGTGCCCTTCGCGAGGAGACGGCGGGAAGGCTTGAGACAAATGAGGGTCGCAAAATGCACCGCCTATAGGGTCATTGCTGGGGGTAGCGGCCGCCCAAGAACATCGGTGCAGAATGCCGAAGCGTCTGAGTTGAAGCCAGCTTGGAAAGAAAAAAACGGTGAGCTGGAGGATGCTGTTGCTGTGTGTTTCAGAGATTCGAAAAGAGGATGCCTCGATCGGCGAAGCACCGGAATGAAATAAAAAATGATGTGGGTTTCGATCGGAGTGGAGATTTGGCGATTTCGCCGGAGCTTTTGTTGGATTTGGGCCCCTGCTCAGAGAGGGACGCTGGCTGACGAGGTTCCCGGAAGGTGGATCAGGATTCGATCAGAGCAAGGACACACGGAACCTGGAACGGGTCCGGGCGGCGGCACCTCAAGCAAGCAACGCCGAAGGCGAGCGGTGGAGGGCCGTCTTGTGGCCGCAGGGCAGGGCAGGGCAGAAAAGAAAAAAGAGCAATAAGTGGTGGGGATCTCCCGTCAGGGCAGGCAATGGAAGCGCAGCCGGGAGAAACGGGAGAGGCGGGACGGGGATGTGGTCGCGTGTCGGAACAGCTCGCCTTGCGAGCCGGCTTGGATTCCCTGGGTTGTATGGAAGTATGTATGAATAGGTATGAGGTAACTGTGCGATATCCGGGAGCAGTCCTCGATGTACCGTTGTACCGAAGACAAAGCACCCAACCGATGACGCAGCTGACAGTCAGTCGCGTAAGAGGGATGTCAGCCCAACTTCAGATGGACTGGTGGTGTCTGTTCCGACAGTCGATCGACTCGACCTTCAGGAGGCAACAGACCGTCCTTTCGGAGACGGCGGAACGCTGTGTGAGGCTATCTGGACCGGAGGCCCAGCATGACGAGGTGGCGCGAGGAACAACCCTGAGTCCACAAACTCGGCGGTTGGAATTCAAGGAGGGGTGCGTGGATGCGGTCCAACGCAGAGGAGGAGCCAAGCAATAAATAAAAAGGAAAACAAGGACGGCAGTTCCTTCCAGCAAACTTTCAAACCCCAAGAAACATGACGAGCAGACCAGCCGAGCCCGAGGCTCGGAGGGAGGTGGCTCTTTTAATGTCGGCCCGGCGTGGGAGAGACTAGAGGCCATCATAGTAGCTCCCCAAAGGAGAATGAACATGCCCTGGCCAGTAGCCCAGCCCAGCATCCACATGGATGGGGGGGGATCCCACGCCGACGTGCGGGTCGCGAAACGGGGGACGAAATCCAACAGACCCCAGGACGCAGAGCGGATGCAGACGCAACGACTGGCTTGATCGGTCCGCCCGCTGCGTGCTTGACCTACCAGTTCCCCGTACCTTGCGCCAGACGCCGACTTTGTCCATTTGACTGTTGTCCGGGGTTCGGCGCGGTGCAGGATGACGAAACGGGGAAGGGGGTGTACTGTAGTGAAGGTGGGCTGTGGTGTGGGTGGGAGCGCCCAGTGAAGAAGGGCGGTTTGAACAACCTAACTAGCATGTCACAGAGACTGACCACAGAGACTGTTTCTTGGCAGAGACAGTCAGTTCACGGGGCTGCTGTACCAGCTACGGTCTTGTAACTGGTGGAAGGCTCAGGGCTTGGCCAGCGGGCGCTGTACGGGATACATCGAGGTACTTGTTCCACATTCTGAATCAAACCCGCCAACTTGGCGAAACTTGATGGCGGCAAAAGAGCTTCTTGGGCACTTGTTCATCCGCCCCGCGCCTAGGCGAACAACTCAAGAACGCGGTTGAGCGGGAAGTTGCCCTGGCCGGACCGGCCATGCAGACGCTCTGGACGGATGGAGGAGACGAAGAAGACCAAGCGCGCTCGACTTGTTCGGCGAGCGGGAGCTTCGCAAACAATTCGGCTCCAGCTTTGTTCTGAAGTACATCCCATGTGAGGCGCAGAGAGGTGTGGGCATGGAGAGATGTGGATACCCGGGGAGAGGGCAAGGGCAGAAACGGGATAACGATGGATGGATCATTTTGGCGGCCAACTCCGTGGATGGCCGAAGGGACGGATGGATGGACAAACGGGATGGAAAAGACAATTGTCGGCACCAAGACGTTTCGATTGGAGGGAGAAAGAGAAGCACATGGATCCTTTGTGGAGGTGCCCGTCCCCCTTACTGTATTGTCGAGCCATCGAAGCTTCGGCCCATACCAACCCTGGACAGAGCCGGCGACATCAAACAACCTCCTTTATACGTCTCTTGGCTTTCTTGACTCGAGACAACCTCCTTCCTCACTCGGTCTCCCAGTTTGGGCATCGCCGACGACGATGAAGTCTGCACGGGGCAGCTGCGCAACAAAGATGTCGTGGCCTGAGGATGATCCTCGCGAATCTGAGATCTTCATGTCCTGGTTTGAACCAGGCTTTCTTGGTTCCCAGGGCTCTGGTTCTTCAGCCACTGTCCAAACGTGAACGCGAAGCGCTTCTGTTGGGCTATCATCCTCTCACCGGGTTGGTCGAGCTGAGGTGCCTCCATGGCCATCACCCCCATCCTACCCCCCAACCCCAAGTTCCTGACATTGGCATCATCATCGGGAATCCCCGGCATCCGTCTGCATGGCTGGGACCTTTGACGATGCCAAAAATGTCCAGCAACAGGCGCTAGTTGATCATCGACAAACCAAACGAACGAAGCAACTGAGAAGAACACATGAAGCGAATGTCAGTCATCCCCGTGTCTCCGCGAACATGTCCCGGTAGACTACGTTGCTTCAGGAGCAGACCCAGGTTGTATGCGCAGCAACATAACTCCCATTGCCCGGAACGGCCACATGCTTGATGTTTAACTCTGTAACTGGCCGAGCTCATGCCGTGAATTTCTCCAGGCCAGCCGTTACTGCAGAGCAACACACACATCCACACATTGCCAGGCTCTCGGCGTCACCATGAGGTCCCGTCGCTCTCTCTGTGTCGTTTTTTTTTGATACAAGCCCCAGTCAGACAGGTGGGGGAGGTGGCAGCGTCGCCGTTGGATCCTCCAGCCAGCCAGCCCACCGCATCTCAGAGGAGCCAACAGCATCACGGCAGCACAAGTGCATCCCCACGGGTAAAAGCTCCAATTCGGGAAACTGACCAGCGGAGCCCGTGACAGTCTCATCTCTCGACATTGACACCTGCGTCATCCTACCTGCTGCTGCTGCTTGTTGCTGCTGCTTAGCCGGGCGTCGTCGGCATCCGTGCATCCTTTCGAGTTTTGTTCAGGGGCATCTGACGCCGGCGAGTTGTTGATGCCGTTGAGACCCGAACAGGGCAAATGGAGCCTGGCTTGTCCGTTCAGTCCCGGGTGTGTGTTCACCCTTCGGGCCCAAGGGATTGTTAGCGCCGACGCGATCGACGCGCCTCTCCCCGACGACCCGTAGCGCTGCCGAGAGCCCCAGGCGGGGAAAAGCGGATCTTCAGGAACTCGATGCGAGGCTGTTCGACCGGCAGGCCTTGTGCATTTACGTGCTGGGGGGAGAGAAACAGGCTGCTGCTGACTTCTGTTACTCCGTGTGCTTCCATGACAGGACAGGGCACCGTGAAATCTTGGTTAACGGCGGGCCGGTTGCATGTCGCATCAACAGACTCGAACATTCCGTCTGGGCATGATCTCGGTAGGGGAACACCGCCGTCGTGCCTATTGTTGTGTGTCCCTGGCCAAAGTTTGGTCAGGACTGGATGTTTCCATGGCCGTTGTGGTTTCAATCGTGTCGAGGAACTGGCCACACAGGTTGCCCTGGCTGGCTGTCTGGCTGACCTTTCCCGCGTCGGCCTGGGAGTCGGCGTGTTGGTCGGCGATTCACGGGCGTATTATTGCTAGGTTGCCCTGCTCCTCTGTTGGTAGTTTTCTGCAATACGAGCCAAGCCTCCTGGAAAGACTCAACCCAAACAGTATCGAGCCCGAACAAGCCCGAACGAGACTGCTTCAGGTAACCACCAGCCCTGAAGAGAGCAGCGCAAAAAAGGGCTGCCGCCCGTTCCCACCGGGCCGGGCGCGTCGATCGATATTCCAGGCAAAATACCCCAATATTCAGCCCACGCCGATGACCCCGTGAGCAGTGATTGTGGACGCAACAACAGCAGCCAGCGCAAAGAGGCCGTCGAGATAAAGCCGGTTACCCTCGCTGACACTGACAAAATACCCCGTGTAATTTGGGGGATGCTGCCGATATCTCGCTGCCGCCCGCAGGGCCTCCCGCTCACCCGCCGCCCAGCCTTTGCCTAGCCTCCTGTGGCAGGTTGCCCAGCCCCATGGCCACTCGCTGCTCGTCGCCAAGGGGGAACAGGCAAGCGCACCAACGGAGGTGGTCTCCAGCCCCGTCTCATCGGGGCCGCCAAGCAGAGAGACAAGAGAACGCATTCACGGCGGGGGAAGAGGCACAACGACGACGGCGGAGGGCTGGGCGGTCGCCATCGTGGTCGTCACTGCGTCAAGCAAGCGTCTCAGCATCTGCAAGCAGCCGGTTTGGCGTACTATGGTTGTCTGTGTGTACTGCGTACGCCGAGTACCGTGCTGCATTCATGTCCACTCGAGTCCATCTCGGTGATGTCTTGGATGGAACAACAGGCTTGGCACGCCGCCCACGTTCGTTGATCATCAGAGCATGCGGCAATGACGTCTTTGCAGTTTCTCTTGGTGGCGATGGGTCCAAGCCAAGTCAAGGCCCCAATTTCCAGGTTCCACACGGCGGGACGGCGGGAAAAGAAGGTCCCGGGATGAACCTCACGAATGGACCAACATTTGGAAACCCGGATGGTCTTTGATGCGACGGCGAACAACACAAGCACCTAGGGCAAAAAAGAATTCGTTTCTCATGGATCCTTCCCGCCTTCTCTTCATTGCGCCGACATGCGGAGGATCGAGTAGCTCAGGTCGCCGCGGCTCCCAACGAAGGTCCAAGTTGCCAGGCTCATTTTGGACCTCTGGCACCCGCGGCGTGGGGAAAATCAGGGCAGGGCAGAGGGCAGGGCAGGGTAGGGCAGGGCAGGGCATGTGGGGTGCCAGCAGAGCAACGCCGGCCTTTCCCGGCAAGGAAAATTTTCATCCATCCTGTCCAAGACCATCATCCATCCAATCCAATTTTGCAGCTTTCCACCTTCCATCCACCACCCACTTGCCTGGCCTGGCCCGACTTCTTCCTTTTCCAATCTTCGGCTCGCCCTGCATCAACACCATTTCGTTTCGCAACTTCAGCCTCCTCTATTTTATTCGCCTTCACAGACACAAGACGGGCTCACATGGCTCGTGCCTCAAACCGGCCTAGCCGGGCCCTCCATCATCCTTCAGCTCTGCACCTCACTCGACGTCCCCGATTTCGCGGCAGCTCCTGCATCCTGCGAGTGCAGGAATCATGTTGCTGCGACCTGACCAGACCTGGAAGAGATGTCGACCTCCTAGTTCAGCTGGTTCCCCCATCCAGCTAACTTAAACCGTCCTCCTCCCCCCCTCCTTCTCGGCTACGTCCAGCGACTTGGAGAGCCGCATTTCCCCCAATCCAACGGCCGTCCCCATTCGATGCCGCCGCCTGGTCGCCGGCAGAGCCCGGAGTTCTGACAGGACGACACGACACCTGCTCGAGACGCCCCCCTCCTGCTCCCTCTTCTGGAAGAGGGGGCTGCTTGGGAAACACCCCACGTTGACGTTATGATGAGCTGCTCATCCGCGATGCCGTCGAGGACTGCATCCATGACAACGTGCGATGCGGAGGGCAATGCCTCTCTGGGGAGCATGCCGCTGTTGACGGGCACCAGTCGCGCCTAGGATCGTGTCAGATCTTGGGGAAGCCAGGGGACCTGCGGCAGATGGGCAACATCATGCTCTCCTGGGCGGGCTGCGAACCCGTGGAAGCCATGGAAGAACCCCAAACCGTCGTGGTGGCACAGCCCAACTCCTTGTCAACCCTCGCATCTGGGGTCAGCTTCGGCAGCACCGCCGGGAACCTTGGTGCGGTGGCGCCTGTCTGCAAACTGCATGTTGTGGTAGTGGTGGCGGATTTGCCCTGGGTTCTTGAAAATCGGTTCAATGACCCGAACTCATCGCGGTAGCCTACCGCATCCGGTGTACGGATGTCGCCGACCACGGCAGCTGTCACTGACGCAGCACGACTCTTCGTGATCCAGCCTTGGTAGTGTCGCCTGCTGTCCTGTTAGGTCTGCATCTCTCGGCATCTACAAGTGTGTAGATGCTTCTCCAGGTGAGATACTCGGAGATTGTGGTCTCCGAGCATCGATTTGTCTCGGGCTGAAGCTGAGCCGCGAGCTGAACCACTGTTCCCGTTGGTTCATTCCCCTTTTCCCCTGCCGTCCGCAGAGCTGAAGTTGTTGGCCGATGCGATTGCCCAGATCGACGACCCCCACGCCGCCTCTGACCACGTTGGCTTTGGCACCATCGAATGCAGGTGGATGCGGACAGCGCCACGCAGAGTGGCGGTCGTCTCCCTGTGCCTGGCCTGTTTCGTCATCATGGCTCTGGAGCAGGGCGAGACAAGCCTAACGTCCAAGTCGGTAAAGGAACACGACACCGGAGCTAGGAGGCGGGCATCGCACTATACACTATGGTAGGATTATGGTCTTCCAGGTTAAGCCGGGCGCAGGAAATCCGGCCAAGGATGTTCGCCGCCTCAGGCCTTCCGGGTCTGCATCATCTCCTGTCTCGTCGCTGTGCAACCTGGGTTTCGAGATGTTGAGTTCAGACGATGCCGCAAGGACCCAAGACTCAGCGGCGACACAGGTCAGTCCGCTGCCGCCGTGATGCACTACACGCACGTCTTTGCATTGCTCACTCCTTTGGTCTGGGCGTGGGCAAGCAGCCTTGCGTGAGTGTGTTCGGGCGCGGTTGCGCGACAACGACAAAAGTACAGTACACATACTTCTACCTTGAAGTATAGTCCTGCCAAGCCCCGCTTCCCCAGCTACCGTGAGTGTGTGTCCTAACGACCGACTGGAGAGTCTGGTAAGTAGTTGGGCCGTTGGAGTGGTCATCTGGATGAAACTCGAGGAACCTGCCGTGGCGGGTGTGCATGCTTGCTCACTCTGTGAGTTTTGTGTGTATCACTCACACCCGCATCATGCTTCACCGTTGATGCGGGTGGAGGCCGACAGGCAGAGATCAACTTAAGACCCATTGCTGGGCGCCCGTGTTGAGAAATCGTCTTGATGCTCTAGGATACCCGGGAATCAGTAGAGGTCACATTCATGGATGTTTTTAGCGTTTCAATAGATTGTCGCCAACAGCAGCGGCCCTTGATATTGTACGTAAAATGTGATGTGCGGTGATGGAAGGATGTCCTTATTCAAGAGCCAAGAGCCAGCGCCAAGCTTCGATGGCTTGATATTGAGTTTCACAACCCCAACCATGACCACCTATATACGGGGAAGCAGGTCATGTACGTCCCTATAAGACGTGCATGTTATTGGCCCTCGAGACACACTATGTTTCTTGAGTGCCATGTGTGTTCCCGAGACTCCAACCGTGATCGATGAGACGTACACATGCCTGGGCTGGGCATGGGAGTTGTTTCGGCTTTGATGGGTTGGGGATGAACCGGGGAGAGTCATCTTGGCTGAATCCCCGACGAAGGTCAAACTCAGGGACGACGACACATGGTTGTCTTTGTGCTGCGATGATGCTGGACACGGGTACAAGGCAACGAGGTGACAAACAAACCAGATCCAAGGGCTTGGCTTGTACGTAATAGAACAGAGGAGGGGCCTCGGAGAGACTCGGTAACTATTGTGTTTGTTCGAGGGCCATAGCCGCCACGACGCCGTTCTTGTGCTTCAGGGGATTGGGTAGGTACGGTACACATGGGAGTAAAGGATGGCTTACAGAGCAGAGACACAACTGTCTTGCGAGAGAGAGATCCGGTGGGTTAATGGTTGCATTACATTACCTACATCACATACATGGATGGACAGACAAGACAGAGAGATCCGGGTGGATGCGTTGATGAGATACCTAGGCAGGGGGAACATTTTGCTTGGGAGTTTGGTGGCTGGTCATTTCCCGAGGTTGGCTTCGTGTCAAAATCGTGATTATCATTATCAAAGTCGAATTGAGAGAGAGGGGTTCACGGAGCATGTGAGACGAGGAGTCACGTTTTGATGCGCGTGAAGACGCACTTGACCTGCCGTCCTTGGGTCTCTAGCCGGGGCTTGGTATGTGTATCAATGGGGCTGCGTTGCGCTAGACTCATCATCTGTGCTGAGTCAAACTCGATACCTACAGGTACCTGAGTAGGCATTTAGGCGTTGTCATGGCTTGTGGGTGTGTGGATGTTTCTCTGTGATATGCGGATAATTAGATGGTTGGGTAGATAGGAGGCATTTGGAGATAGTCGGGTGTTCCAAGTGAAGGGTACCGGCTAATGTTAGACTGACCACCCTCCTCTTCGCCATTTCCATCTCAGGTCTTTATTCATAGGTACATACATTGATGTCTTGGACCGGATCCTATATCCTTTCCACAAACACGTGTCGAAGGCTAGCTCCTGACTGGTCCGTCTCGTCGGGAATGATTTATGGGATTCAAACGGATCCCACAAGCTGATGGTTGGGAGTCTTGGGTCGAAAGAGCCGCGATAAGGAGTGCCTCTAATGGAATCAACGGAAAAGTAGTTAATGAAATCACCGTAAGTGGGATTCGTGACTTCATGAAAGCGGCGGTCTGGAGTCCAACCTCCGATCTTCGCTACCAGCCCAACGCTGGGGAGGACAGCAGCTCCATGCCATCCCGCGTTTGCGTCATTCCCGACGTTTGCGTGCCCCTCCTTCTTTGGTGACGCGCGCTGCTAAAGTTCGATGCTCCGCACTTGACGTTAGGTTTCTTCTGCAGATGCTCCCGCCGTTTATCGGGACGACCCCGCATCTGCTCAACAGCTTGGTTAGCCCCGCCATGAACACCAAAGCAGATGTTCAACGTTTAAGCTTCGTCGTGGTGAAAGCAGGCCAAGACTCCTCCACCGAACACGGTCGCCTCCTTGTAAACGCCAAGCGTCCCACGTGCGATCTAGCTGTTGGGGACGACGATTGCGTGACGCATGCCGAGTTTTCCTTAGGCTAGACTCAAGTGCCGGACTGAGCTCTGGATCGCTTTTTGCGGTTTAGGCCCTTGGTGTTTTTCTTGAACATCTAGACCACCTGGACTGAGAAGTTAGTACTGGTAGCTGCATCCATTGTGTTGCCGGAATTCCTTTGGCGTCTTCGAGTAACCATCCAACGAAAAAGCCTCGGTCATCAGACCGCCTCGGCAGTGTTCACAACCTCCAATAACCGTTACTACTACTGACTGAGCCGGCCTCCGACGCCAACCTGCTGACCTGCTCGTACACTCGGGACCTAGGCACTGTTCAGTACTTGGGACGAACTGCGTTTTACTACACAGTAGCGTCGCTGGCTTGCAGATCGTTTGTTTCTGCGACCTGCGGAGCATTATCCACACACCCAACACCTCCCGCCTCCCACCTTCGAAGCGGCGTCCTGCATTGCATGCATCCTGCACCGGCCCAAGTTCATACCAGCTGCAACTGTGCAAGACTGAGCCTCCACCAGCTTTGTTCGGATTCGCTTTGGAAACCAGTGCGGGCTTCTCGGGTAAGCCGAGAGCGTGGGGAGATCACCTCGACGGTAGCACTCCCGTCCCCATACCTACCGGCTTCCCCTAGACGGCAACTAGGTACACGACCGCCTGAGGGCATCCCATCTGCTGTGGTCGTCGTCGGCCGCATCAGCAACACTCGGGGCTTGGCTTGCTCGTGCAGTCGCTGGCCAACCGGCGGAATCGCGGACGGACGGGCTTGGCTCGGGCTGACGGCGGAACGTCGGCGCAACGGCTGCCACGGAAATCGCCGGGCCAACAACGGCGGTGTGTGTCTGAGGGTCGGAGCGACGGCTCAACTTAGCAACCGAATTACACCTTACAATCATCATCATCATGACATCCGGGCTGGAGACTCTCAAACCCGGCGTTGATCCGGACAGGTATGATGGAAGTGAGCATCTTTTTTCGTAATGGCCAGGGGCTGACCATCCATCACCACCAACCAGGCCGGTTCACATCATCTTTGTCGGCGCCGGCGCCGTGGGGTGTTTCTACGCCTCGAGATTGCATCACGTAAGTCCCCATGTCTAACAGACCTGACTCACCACGGGTTCACAAGCCAACTAACTCCCTCACCCCCCTCTCAAAGCCAGCCCACAGCCTCCATGTCTCCCTTGTCGCGCGCTCCAACTACAAGGAGCTAGCCGACCACGGTGTGCACCTCCAGACACACACTTTCGGGGACTACACGTTCCGGCCTCACGCCGTCTTCCCCTCCGTCGCCGAGGCCGCGCGCGCTCGGCCCAGCTCCGGGTGGGATTACATCATCGTCACCACCAAGGCGCTCCCGGACCGGCTGGACGACAGCGCCCTCATCGCGCCGCTCGTCGGCCCACATTCTTGCATCGTGCTCATCCAGAACGGCCTCGGCGTCGAGCAGCCCCACCGCGCCCGGTTCCCGCGCAACCCCATCGTCAGCGCGGTCACGGTCATTTCCGCCGTGCAGACCTCCCCCGGCACGGTCCGCCAGAACCGATGGACCCGCATCCATCTCGGCCCTTACTCCGACTCGGCCTCTTTCTCCCTCCCTGACAAGGCCGGCGCCGGCGGCGATTCTTCGCTCAGCGGCAGCAGCAGGGATGCAACCATCCATCTCCCACGAGGCGACGACACCACCGGCGCCCTGGCTTCACCCCTTGAGGACCCCTCCGCCGCCTCCTCCTCCTCCCCTGTCGACATCGTAGCGCCAGCGGCAGGGGCGGGGGAGGAGGACAAATCCGCCCTCCAAACACTCGGCGCCCACCACGCCCTCCTCCTCGCCGACTGGTGGACCCGACTCGGCGGGATCCGCGACGCCGAAGCCACCGCCAACGAGCTTGAGCTGCAGTCGCTGCGCTGGCATAAGCTGTGCATCAACGCCGCCTTCAACCCGTCGGCGGTGCTGTCCGGCGGGCGCGGCAACGCGGATATGATTTCGGATCCGGAGCTGCGGAAGCACGTCGAAGGGGTGATGAGGGAGGTGTGGGATGCGGCGGGGAAGGTGTTGTCGCATGTGTCGAACGGGGGGAGTGGTGGGAAGGCCGTGTTTCCGCCTCCTGGAGCGGCGGAGCCCGAGAGGATTTTGAAGAGCACGGAAAAGAACAAGGGCAGCAAGCCGAGCATGTTGTTGGATTGGGAGAGCGGGAGGCCGTTGGAGCTGGAGGTGATACTGGGAAATCCGGTCCGGATTGCGCGCGCGAGGGGGGTGGAGATGCCGAGGTTGCAGAGCTTGTATGCGTTGTTGAAGAGCGCGGCGGAGATGAGGGAG
Organism: Mycothermus thermophilus; assembly: GCF_041956435.1. Taxonomy (NCBI): domain Eukaryota; kingdom Fungi; phylum Ascomycota; class Sordariomycetes; order Sordariales; family Chaetomiaceae; genus Mycothermus; species Mycothermus thermophilus. Next base: position 2,950,748 of record NW_027191430.1, read on the forward strand.
AGGGAGAAGAAGGCTGGCAAAGAAAAGTTGTAGGCGTTGGCAGTTACATGGGGTTGTCTGCATGTCAAGATGGCTGTAGTATATTCTCATCTATTTGTCGTACTTAATCTGTGCTCAAAACTGGTGGCTTGCTCAGGTTGGTGGAGGTACAAAGTTCACGACTGGCCCAATCTGTGCTAATGACAGAGGGTCAGAGCGAAGTAGAGAGAGTCGTATGTCCGCGGTGCCATATCAAGCATGCGGATAGACGGAATTGGAGGACATTCAGCCTTACTACTCCTACAGGACTCCAGGAGCTGGCAGGTATCAGAATGGCTTCCCCGCTTCAGAAGAATGTGACATATAGAGAGAACTATGTACAGGGAGAACTATGTACAATGCCGTATCTACCTAAAAGTCATCCTCCCGTGGGCTTCTTCTTCTGTCACCTGCCGCCTTAGACTCTCTCTATCCAGCTTCTCTGTTTTGCAAACGGTCTACTTCTTCGACGATGTTTCTTGTTTCTCAGAACTCAAAATCCTATTGAGATGGGCGACCTATTCATGGCAGTTCGGTCAGCGTCTGCTTGTTTTTATGACATCCATACTAGTGAGAGGGTAATATATATGATGGGACTTACAAAACCGGTCAGATTTTTCACCATCTCTATGATCACGTCTTGGCCCTTGGGGTCCAAGAATATGCTATCACCCAGTGGTGCGGTGATGAAAAAGTCTTTTAGTCGGAGCAGAGCTAGGTCCGGGTGGTTTGGTGGACAGCCTTGGGGCCGCCGGGCGAGAGCAGTGGCGCGGTTGAGATGGGCAAATGCCGCGATGGCCTTTTCTGGGTCGACTTGATCTTCTTCTGCTCCTGACTTTGACTTGGCCTTGTTGGGAGCGGCTTTGGATTTGGCTTCCTTCTTGTCACCATCCCCAGAAGACTCAGCAGAAGCGGGAACTTCCACTTTGCTCAGAATCGACTTCCACAACCCCTTATCCGCCAACACCTTGCGCCACGTTTCGGGGTGGTTGTCGATGTCTTCGCGGATTAGGTCGATCGCCTCGTTGGTCTTAAAAGCACCATCTGATTTGTCCATGATGCGCTTGGAGCATTCCAAGCCGCCACGGATGAAGCTCTTGCCGCCGGGCTCGCAATGGAGGATGTACGCCGCGTCGGAGCTGGCGCGGCCCGAGCGGGAGAAGGTGGCGGCAAAAAAGGTCTTGTAGATGAACCCGTCCGAGGCGAAGCGGACGTCGCGCTGGATTCTCCAGATGATGTTTTTGACGGGCAGGTCTGGGATGGTTGGATCGACGGCACGGACCTTGCGCGCCAGAGTGGCTATGTAGCGCTCCCAGTCTTTGAGCGCCGCGCGGTACTCGGCGTCATGTTCCTGGAGCCAGGGGCGGTGGTTGTTCTCGTAGATGCCGAGCTGGCGCAGGAACTCAAGAGTCTCGGGCTGTAGCCGGAGGGTTTCCTCTGTGGTTGGGGCATCCTTGGAGTCTGGCTCGGCTGGGACGTCTTCGTCTTCGTCCTTGGTGGGCTTTTTCTTCTGCTTGCCCGTTGTGGCAGTGGTTGGATTTGTCGTGTTGACCTTGGGTTTCTTGGCTGGATGTGCCTTGGTGCCAGAGGTATTGGCATCCTCCTCTTCCTGCTGCAACTGTTGTTCCTGCTGTTTCTGCGCCGCTGAATTAATGCGTTGTGACCGGCGGCGAGGGGCGGTCACCTCGCCGGCGACGGTTTTGCGTCTTTGTCCAGCCATTGGGGTTGATATCCTACAATTTCAGAGTTCGGCTACTTATTGGCAAAAGACCAACACTTTAGCGGGAGGCAATGAAAATAATGAAATGTTGAGTCTCCAACATCAACACCCAACCTTGACATCTATGGGTACAGGTATTCTCTTATATACGCGTCAAGGAGGCGGAATGACGCGACCCTGTTCCCCGCCATTTTGATCCAGCACCGCGAACTCACGTGTGGCTGACAGGGACAAGAACGCCCAAGAAAGCCCCTGAATTTCGGGAGCTGCGGCTGACGATGGAACCAAGGATCGAAGAAACGGTCCAAGCACCAAGGCCAAGCGATTCAACCTTCTTCTGTATGTACGTATGTACAGTCGGTCCCTTGCATTAGTTGAAAGTATGAACTAGCGCAGGCATCTGCGCCTCCATGGCATCAAGCCAGCCTTGCTGCCTGCTGTTTCATTGCAGCTTTCAGCGGAGTCCAGGCTTGTGCAAGACGACGGACGGGATGGTCCGTATTCATCCGGACCACTCTAAGTCTTCCAGAGGGATGTCGACGATGTTGCATGTATGTACAATACGCTCCGTAAAAGCCGTTCACGACAGACCCTTTCCCCAACGGCCCCAATTTCCACTCTCCCAGTTGTCCCTTGGCTTCCCCACAGGTCCGGGCCCGTCCAACCCGGATCTCCGCACGGAACTGGATCCACTACCCCCGCGGCAGCCACCGGTGCCATTTACCCCACACTGCCCGGTCCAACCTCCGGACTCAGCTCCAGCTTCTCAAATACATTTTGCATTGAAGATTAAAACTCAATGGGTTGGACTTCCGAGTCAGCAGTTGGAGACACTCAAAAGCATGTTCATGACGACAAGACTTGATACAATTGACATGAAGCCATACCGTCTACGCGCCTGTTCCACGTCTCAACCCCTAAGTTTCATCAACATACTCCATCTCTCAGTAGCCTAGGCCCAATACGCCGCCACATTCTGCGCGAACGTATTCTCATTATCCGCAAACCATGCCACCCTCTGTCCATCCCTCGTAATCATCTCCCTCGTCCCGATGGTATTCAAATTATACACTACCACGTTCTCTGCCTCCCCCTCCACGCTGACGATCCTCTGCTGGCACGTCTCCCCGGTCTCCCACCTCGAGCAGTTGGTCGAGTAGTTGTCAAAGAAGGAGTACAGGCCCGCACCGTAGACCAGCACGTCGCGCGAGTCGACGACACGCAGGCCCCACGAGGCGGCGCAGTTGCCCTCGACATTGTCGCAGCTGGTCTCGAAGTCCGGGTCGTTGAAGCATGCGTCCGAGGGGAAGGGCACCAGCGCGTTGGGGATGGGCATGAAATAAGGCGTTTCGGTTTGGATCTGGCCCATGAAGATGTTGCGCGTGTTGGCGACTTGGTATTGGTAGAGGACGTGGTGTTCGCTGCTTGTGCCCCAGAGCCAGAAAGGGCCGGTTTCGGATTCGATGTCTGGAGGAAATGTCTGGTCAACATTTTCTGTTGTTCAAGCAGTGAGGGAAAACTGAAACTTGGAGACACTTACACAATCCCCTTCCAGTGAAAATGGTAATCTGCGTGTTCTGTGGATCATCAATATCATGATCCGCCGTCCATAGCCACACATTCTCCATATACAATCCCCTGGCCTTCTCAGTGACATGCATGGCCATGAACGCCACCACACACTGCGGCTTCACTTCCGGACTGCCTGGCTGCTTCAAACACTCTGCAACCTGCTGCTGCGTGCCCTCGAACCCGCCGATGCGGACGTGCGCATCCCACATCCCGCTGGGCTCGTTTGTCGGGCTGGCCAGGTTCCATTCGATCCCGATCGCCCCTGGCTGCCGACCCTGCGTGGAAACGATAAAGTCGACGAGCTCCGCCCGTCCGGGTTGACCGGAGTACCTTCCAACCTGCACCACGGGACGGGGGTTGTTCATGTCGGCGAAAAATGGGCCGGAGGAGAGGATCACGGGGTACGATTCGCCAACGATCCGCGCGCCGGGCGGGATCTGGATGGTCCACGTGACGCGGTATAGGCCGTAATCCAGGAAGAGAACCTTTCCCTGGGTGACGGCGGCGTCGATGGCGCGTTGGAGAGCGTCGGTGTCGTCCGCCTGTGCGTTGCCCACAGCGCCAAAAGCGCGGACGGAAAGGAAATTGTCCTTTGTGAGAGTTTGATATTGCGGCTTCGAGTGAGTGTAGAATCGTCCATCGGGAGCGGTCAGGACCGGTGGACGCGGGGCGGCAGGGATGGAGTCGCCTTCCAGATACGTTGGGCCGCCGGTGGTGGTGTACCCATGACCGATGCCCCAGGCAGAGATCCATTGGCTGGAGCCGCCGGCGCCGGGAAAAAGGATAGAGTTGCCGGCGCCCTGGATGGTAACAGGGCAGGACTCGAAAAGGATGTTCTCCAGGATCAGGCTGTTGGCGGTTGAAGGGAGAGTGTTTGGTCCCCAGCCGGTTTTGATGGCTACATCTGTGTTCCTGAAGGTGCTGTCAATGAGGGTAACGGAGCCGACATTGAGTCTGTTGATCTCGGAGTTGATGTCTGACATGTCGATGCCAATGCCGCAATTGCTGATTTCCAGGCCAGAGTAAGTCCATCCCCAGTTCCAGATTTGGTAGATGGCTGGTTCAAGTCAGCGCTGTAATTCAGTATAGGTAAGCAGTGGTTCAGGAGGCACGAGCTCACCGGTCTTGCAGTTGTTGAAGCGGAGATTACGCATCGTGTACTGTTGGTTACCCAGCTCCGCGCCTCTGTTACCACCGTTGAAAGTGAGATCCGTCATGAACCCGCCACTACCATTCTCGATGAAGAGCCCAACATGGACAACATTAGGGTCGGTTGGCATCTCAAACACAATGTTCTGCAGACTCGTAGCCTGGCCAGTCGGCCAGTGAATCCCGGTCGCTGGCAAGTTTGCAGGAATGGCCCTGGTGTCGATGACAAAATTCCGGATCTGTCGGAAAAAGAGGTTGACTGATGTCCAAGTCTGATGGCCCATGTTAGTGTACGGGTTTCCGTCGATGAGCCCGAAGCCCTGGAAGTTGGACGTGGCTTTGAGAACAGGCCGTTCATTGGGGTCACCAATGAGTTGAGTAAAGTACGCCGGCTTGATGGACGATGAGATCAGGTACACCCCAGGCGGGAAGTAGACAATGGCAGGGGTTTTGGTGGTGGATGCCTGGACACACGGTGAGCAAGCGCCCTCTGAAGCGGATGAGGGAGGCACTTACGCATCCCTCGTTGCACGGATTGCCGGCGAGGATGGCAGCGTTGATGGCCGCCGTGTCGTCGGTGCTGCCATCGCCTGCTTCTGTTAGCCTTTCGTCCTCAAGACTAGGAAAAGGCCGGATTGGGCTGAACATGTTCGCACCTTTGGCGCCATAGTCCTTGACATTGCGAAATACTGGGTAGTTGGGCTCAGCAAAGGGCGCGTACCCTCGGTCTAGAGAGCGTCAGTCACTGTTCTTCGAGGATGCGGAGAGAGACAAAGTGCCTACGGGGGATTTCGTTAAGCCAATAGCCCGTGACTGTTGTCAAGAGACTGGCGGCGGCCAGGACTACCGTTAGGATTCGCATGGTGTCGTCCTCTATGCCCCACTCCGCATCAACTAGGCAAGTATCGAGGGCTCTCAGGGATATGAGACACAATCGAGTCAGGAAGCAAGCGTCGCTGCTTGCTCGGTTTCCCTTCGGAGAGGAGGCCGGGGAAGCACTTCGTACCAACACTTTCTTCACCCTGACACGAGGCCAGCCAGATCATATAAATATTTTCCTCGGCCTTGTCATTCCTTTCCGAACTCCAGACTGGACCTACCGGTAACGAAACATGGCCACGTGCGACTTATTCCCAAATCGTACTCGGGATACGGGGATTGGAGAAGCTCTCATCCAGTCGGAATGTCGATGTGATACTTGGAATTCCTCGGTCGGCATGCATTCCTGACCTTGAAGGAGTGGTGATCCACGACGGCCCTACGTGACTTACTTCTCGACCACCACCTGCCAGAGAAACGTAACCATAACAACACAAAGTACCGCAGGACTTTGCACATAGGGCCGATTGTCTCAGGGTCCTAGAGGGGTCTGTCGGGCGGTACTCCCAAATGATCGCCTTCCCGGAGGGCGGATGACAACTCACCTGGAGCGAAAGCTAGGCATGACATCCACGGAGATCTAGCTTGGGAGTCACGAGCGAAGAGTGGAAGAATTACCTATGTGCAGACCATGGAATGTGTTCACTGTGAGTCACCATATCTTGCGCCCAACCCGTAGCCAGGGGATGAACTTCCCCCTGGTGTCAGTGGCCAAGAAGTGATCATCATCCGCCAGAGCTGACAATATCTCAGGGGGAGAAATACTGTCCAAGTAGTGAACCGCAAGTGATAAAGCGAGCCTGTTCTCCAAAATCGAGTGGCTCGCTGCCAGACAACGAAACGCATTAAGTGTGGATGTTCCCGGTGGGCTTGGTGGTAGAGGTGGATAGTTGAAAGACCACCGGATGTTCCCGGCATAGACCCTTCACCAGACTTGATGAGGAAACTGCTGGAAGCTGCATTCACATGCTCTGACTGTCACTCGAGGTGATGTTGTAAGCAATGACAGAATATGCCTGGATTTGGTAGTCTTCTTGCTCGGAACCCAGAGTCGCCTTGTTCATGGTGACCGGTAAATCTGACGATGAAAGTTCCCCGATGATCACAAGTCCACTTCCGAAGCCCTGACTTTGTCATATGCATATGCGACACCGATATTCTGTAGGGATGTCTCGTGGACTTGTCACTCGGTCGCAGGTGAATGTGTAACGTTACGGGCTCTCAGGAGGACCCCATGCATTCGAGCATGTGGTGGTGGTTTGAGCTGGAGCTCCACATATGGAGACGAACCGGACGTCGGTGAGAGACATGTACATAGGACTCTGCCCATGAGCCTGTCATCACAAGGTCGCTTGGACGCTCTGTTTCCTTCACGGTAAAGTAAAATGGCAAACTCATCGAATGCTGCCAAAGGACCGAGATTCATGCCAAAGTCTAGAACTCCTGTCACAAGGTCGGATAGATCATTTGCTGGGTACAAAGGCATGGTGCAAAGCATCAGGAAGAGGCAATCTTGACAGCCATTTGGTTGATTCTCTTGTTCCAGGGATTGTGAGAGAGGTTGAAGGATGAGGCTCCAAGCTACAATTTTTGGTGGCGGTGTTTGGCTTCGCCCAGGGTCAGGGTCAGGGTTAAGGTCAGGGTACAGTTAGGATCAGCTTCCCCAGATCTCCAAACCCCAGACCCACTTTCGAGTTCGGCCGACGCCCCACTTCAACCACCACACCACCAACCACCACCGATGGAGTACATACATCGACAAGTGAACTCGGAGAATTATAGGAATAAAGTGCATGGGTAAAACGTGTATGTCTAGGGAACCGACTGCTGGAACAGCGAACAGTAAGTATACCTTGGTTGTTTTTCTTTGACATCAATCCCCTGGCCAGGCTTGTTCCTTGTGAAAGTGGGTTCTTGGAGGGAAAGGTAGCCGGGTCCGGGGTCCAGGGTCACCATCACCTCAGTTCCTCGGCTCCGGAGCAATGCACCCCGCTTTCCGGTGTAACCAACAAAACTTGTTGAGGTTGGCAAGCCCCCCTCGGCGAAGAGCCGGGCGGTCTGTGAAAAATAATAGTATGTGAGTGTAGTGTGCTCGATCATTGCTGCACGTCGACCAGCAGACGCAAGCTGGTGGCTCATCAATCTCTCCAGGCTCTCTCCGGCGGGCAGAAAAGCTCTGGCACGAAGGATGACGTCGGTGGAGATGCTTTCCCCTCAAGGATGCGGTACCCAAGCGACGGACAACACACAGTTTGCGACAGAAGGACGAGGTGCCTGAGGGCCATAAAATAGAAAAACAGAGGGCATTGAGTCGAGTATCAAAGCCTGCAGAGAGGTACCTAGAAATAACCTCATCGGGCCATGTCGAAAAGGGTTCAAGATGCGTGGATATGCACTCGAAGAGATGAGGGATGTGAAGTTCCGGAGCCCCAGGCCTGCTTCCCCGCCCCCACATCCAAAGCGATGCGGGGACAGCACCCAAATCCAAGATTTTTGTGATCATGGGATTGTCCCTTGCTTGCGTTTGAATCACCGCAATTGAGGAGAGAAGTTCGAAAATGAAGAATCCTGGGGATCAATCATGGGGATTGTCATGTTGGACATCGAGGATGAACTGGGGTTTCATTTCAAGGCACGAGTAGCAAAGGAAGAGGCAGACTAACATCCACGGTGCTCCAGGTTGGAGCTCCCAGTCCTTTCCCTCAGGTACTTTGTCCAGCAGTGCCCCGCCTCGGGCCGCTTCCCGGGTTTCTGGCCGAGAGGAGAAGATCTTGTCTCCGTCCTTCCCCCCAATTTCTGGCCATTTTCACTCATCCCCAACTCACCATCGCCTCCACTGTTTTGCAGCACATTCCCGTGTATGAATGAAGAGACGAAACCCCAAATCTGCACACCAACCCTGGAAACTTGAGTTCTAGTTCGTGAGTTGGCTGCCGCCTGTACATCCGCCTCGGAGAGAGGCCACCTCCCGGCAACGCACCAATTCCCTGCCGGCATGCTCACGTCCGAAGTTCCCTATTCTTGACTTCAACAACACAACCGCGCCAGTGCCGCTCCAGCTGAACACGCGGGCGCCAAGAACTTCCATACCGCTCTCCACTGTCCGGTTCACTCTCCCGCCTCCGGGACAAGCACATCGGTGGTGGTCCCTTTTGCCGGACCACCCCCCCTTCATCCAACTCAAACCACACCACCCATTTCCCCGCTCGCTCGTGCCTGTCCCGCCCGCTTGGCTGTCTGTGCCCAGCTCACCATCGAGTTGAACCTCTCACATTGGCCCAGCACACATCTTAACCCAGAGCGAGAGAGCGAGACGGAAGGCTGCGCACTTGCTTCGTACGGCTCGCCAACCTCCTGATCGCGGGCTAAACAAACAACAGACCATCTGAGCTAATTCCTGCATTTGCGCCTTTCTGCGGAGTAGAGACTGCTACGAGCGGGACAATCCCGTACCCCTGATTTCCGGACTCCATCACCCACCACCGACACCCCGCAACAGCTTAACCAGAAACCCCCTCTACAGTCGTGTACTGTGCGCCATCCTCTTTCTCCTCTTTGGTCATCCCATCTTCCCCTCGTCCTCCTCCGCTTTCCCCTTCCTCTTCCCCCACTCCCGACGTGGGCGCGCGAGGTGCCGTCTCTCCTCCGCGACACCACCGCCCATCCTCTGCTCCGGATCCCTTACCCCAAGCACCACGTCTGGCCTTGCTTGCGCCATGCTGCCACTCCAGTCAATCGAGACCTCGCCCCCTTCCAATCCGGCCGATGAGAACGCCGGCGAAACACGCCATCAGAAGCCAAAGGTGCTGCCATGCAAGTACTGCAGCAAGCGCTTCAGGTCAGTTGGTGTCCAACCTGTCTCCGGGTCTTGAGCCTCCGGGGATATCGTCATCGCTTGTGTTTGCTATGCCGTATATTGGCTTACATTGCACCCTCATATTAGGCGTGTGGAGCACGTACAAAGGCACGAGAGAACCCATACCAAGGAAAAGCCTTTCGCCTGTGGCTGGCCTCGATGTGGGAAGACGTTTGGACGACGGTGAGCACGCCTTCCCTTCGTTCCTATCCTTTGTCCTCGATCATCCCCTCCTCCCCCATGCATGTGCTCGCGCTGGCCAGTCCTCCGCCTTACCCAAATCACCTGTCGTACCCCCAATCCCCGATACTTCTTGTGGATTGCCCCAATCCCTTCTGCCCAGTTCTTTTCCACTTGTCTTGCATCACGCACTCTCCCGCCCCTCCAACTGGACGTCATAAAACCTTCGCTTCCACCTTGAGATCGTCTCAGCCAGAGACCTCGAACCCCCTTTTCCTATTACAACTCCGTGATGACCATATGCTTATATGGACATCAGGGACCTGCTTGTCCGCCACGAGAAGCTTGTTCATCTCAACGAAGGCAGCGGAAACAAAGATGGCACCAGACCGAGGAAGCAGTCTTCGGGAGGCGCCGCCACGGGCCCGACTGATGGCCATATGGATGCCGAGATGCTCGGGATGTCAGCCCAGCAGCCACCACAGCTACCTCAGCAGCAACTTCAAGCGCAGCAACCCAAGCCACCACCAATGCATCATCAGTACCAACCCGGTGCCATGCAAACTTCGGTAGTGTCCTCATTGCCTCCTGACTCCCGCCTGACAGCGCGCGCGCCTGCCTGTAACCTGGATGTTCTCTCCGACGCCGCGACACACCTCGCGTCCGCTGCCGAGGTCAACGCCATGCAGCCGGCAATGATGCAGGGCCTTGGCCAGCCACCACCTGATATGGGGGTCCCCATTAAGACGTACCACGAGGCCATGCCGTACAGCGACCGGCCTCGAGAGCCCGAGCCAGAGGTTTTGGGAGCGAGCTACGCAGCTCAACCACCACCTCCTTCGTTTGATGACTACAACCTCTTCCTCGACGACTATGCCACGTCATCACACTTCCTTCCTCCGTCTCTCGACACCGAACCGGGCTTCGCCATGTGGTCCCGCCCCCCAGGTGCTGACCCCTCAAGGGGAGCTTCGAAGCCTGCCTCGGCGTTCCCTTCGAGGTTTTCCTCATTGGCGCCTGAGCTGCGCGATCCGTCAGGAGAGGGACCGAAGCACGAAGAGGGACCGCGTGTGCCGAGTTGGAGGATCTCGGCCATGGACCACACTGTCATTCGAAACCGTCTGGACGAGTTCTCGTCGAGCTTGCCCAGCGACTTCGTCTTTCCATCACGACATACCCTAAATCGTTTTCTTGAAGGCTACATCAGCGGGTTTCACGAAAATCTGCCATTCCTTCACCTCCCCACGCTATCACCTACCGATCTGTCGCCCGAGCTGCTGTTGGCAATCCTAGCCGTTGGTGCTCAGTACCGCTTCGAGACGAATCGCGGCCACGCCCTGTGGTATGCGGCCAAAGCGGTAGCCCTGGAGCAGATCCGCCGCAGGAACAGCCATGAGGTACATGGATTGCTCCCGACGCCCGCCGCCTACAGCCCGCATTCGACCCGGCCCTCTCCCAGCGCTGGGTTCCGCCATTCCTTCCCATCCGTCCACCAGGATCGCCCAATGACGCAGGATACGCACCGTGAGCCATAGTAAGGAACCCTAAACGCCGGTTCGAAGGATGATGTGCTAACCCTAGAGCTCCCCAAACACTCCACAATCTCGCCTCGAAACGATCCAGGCGCTTCTCCTACTCTTCGCCGTTGGACTCTGGGGTGCAAAGGCCATCCTCCACGAGGCCTTGTCGCTGCAGAGCCTACTTGCGTTACTGCTCCGTCAAGAGGGGCTGGTGGACGAGACTCATGCGACATGGCAGCAGCAGGTTCAAGACTGGGAGACGTGGGTCAGACTCGAGGCTAGCACACGCACCAAGCTTGTCGCCTATTGTTTCTTCAATCTTTGCAGTCTCGCTTACAATACGCCGCCGTTGCTTCTGACATCCGAGATACAGCTTTCTTTGCCCAGTCCGTCGCGGTTGTGGAAGGCCGAGAACGCATGGCAGTGGCAAGAGGCGAGGCAATCTTACCCAAGCACCGATATCACTTTCCAAGAGGCCTTCGCGCGCCTCATGTCGCGCCCTGCGCAGTCACCACCACTTGCGCTCACCTCATTGGGCAACTATATCCTCATTCACGCCTTGATTCAGCATATCTATCTCCTGAAGCAGACGTCGTTTTCTGGGGTGACTCAGTTCGGCCTACAGAGGGGTCTCAAAGTGGAGGATGTCGAAGATATTAACCAGGCTTTGCGCGCCTGGAGTCTGAACTTTGAACACCACCGGCAGTTGCGCACAAACGAGATGGCAGCCCAGGGTGCGGGTGGTGAGGGAGGCTACACGGAGGGAGCTGTCGCCTTCAACTCTACAGCACTGCTGAGATTGGCGTATATCCGGTTACACACGGACCTGAGCCCGAGTCGGGGTCTCGAAACGCGCGATCCAGGACTGATTGCGCAAGCGTTTGCTGATGCGCCGTTGCTGGTGCGGAGCGCCCGGCTCTGCCGCGCCGTTGTCCAGGCGATTCATGCTCTATCTATGCTGGTCAAGATGGGCGTGAATTATGTCGCAAAGACGAAATCGAATGAATGGAGCATGCAACATTCCCGTAAGTATTGAGTTTTTGCTCGCCCGTACAAATGGAACCCCGGGCTGATATGTGTTATCCGGAAGTTTGTAATCTCGAATGCGCCGTGCTTCTCTCCAAATGGCTGCTCACTCTGGCGGCAATCGGCCCGGCGGAGCCGCCACCTACCGCCGAGGAACGAAACCTCCTGGAGATGGTCCGCCGCATGCTCGACGAGACGGAATTCGCCGTGCCCATCGACCCGTCGTTGGCCGCTGGGTCGTCCTCATCAGGTCACTCCAACAGCAACAGCAATAACAACGGAAGCAACAGCCAAAGTCACCATCAACACCACCACCGCGGATCCCGATCTACAGACCTCACCTCCTCCTCGTCCTCTTCATCGCTGCCGCCCACATCGACAGATAGTACCAAGCTCAGACAGTTGGCCTGTGCGGTGATACGCCTGTGGGCAGAGACGTTTAAGGGAACTCACATATTCGAGATTGTGCGCGTCCTGGCGGCGGGATTGGAAGGGTATGCGGATTTGATTGAGAAGCCGGGGAGGGAGAGGACGCCGGCGTTGAGGGGGATGGGAGTTGTTGGAGGGCAAGGGTTGGGTTGAGAAGGTTGAGAAGATGCGAGGGTTGGGGTATCTAGCCTAGGACTTGAATATGCCGAAACAGCAGGGTGAGGGAGTGAGCAATGATGGGAAACATTACTAGTTACTAGTTCAAAACGCGAGGCGAGGAGAGATGGAGCGCGGACGGACATCGAGCCGGACGTGGAGGCGGAACACGTCGATCCGCGTGCGGCCGTCCGTCTGTCCGGAACATGCGTGGGAAGCGAAGCGGCAGTTACGTATGTGTTATTTGGCATGTGGTATATATACGCTGCCGCGATGCCGCACTACCGAAGATACATAGTACATATTGGAATTAGCCATCTTCCGGGTAGATGGAGCGGCGGAACATGTCCACAGTTGGTAGTACTACGTACCACCGGTGCGGTTAGGCGGATAATGAACTTGACGGCTCGTTCCGGTTCTGCTGGTGAGCAGGGTGTCGTTTATCGATGACGTGGATGGGGGGATGAGAGATGGCGTCAGAGGTGAACGAGATTCGATGTTTATATATAGGCGATTCCAATGAAACCTTTTTAAGAAAACACAATAGAAAGCCGACAGAGAGGAGGGTGGAAAACACAACAACAGTACATAACAACGGCACATGGGTTCCAGGTTTGGTCTCTGTAAAGGACATCTCTCTCGACACAGATATACTTGTCGATGGTAACCAGGTTAAATTTGCCTCCTTCATGTTACCTACCTTAGTCAACTCAATGAATCGGCAGCAAAAATTCATCTAGGGCCGGGTAGAACGAATACGTCGCTCCTAGTGAACCTACGTTCTCCTCTGCTCACTCCAGTAATGACTATCTGACGGTGTATTTCACTCTCCGACTAGTAAATTACCTTTCTCATTCACTCACACGAGTTTCGACAACCCGTTCAAGCACAGCACAGAAACTTCTTCCGCCTGCTACCTTACACACAGCCAGCCAGCCAGCCAAAGGTCCATGGTCCATAGGTGCATACGACGACGACAGGCAGTGACCATTATTACCCAACACACCACCACCGAAACTCATGCCCAACGAACAGCCTCCCCCTCTTTCCTACCGAACAGACCACTGAACCTAACCTGACCCGACCAAGGCAGCGAAGTCGAACCGTAAAATGCAATGCACGCCCCTTTCCCCACTCCCAAGACGACCAGCAACAATATTCACTAAGCAGCAGCCCTGTAATACCCTTCCATTCCCGATGCGCCGTTCCCCTGGTCTGCAGGTGGTGCCGATGCCGCGGGAGGCACGTAGGCCTTATACTGCGGCTGCTGCGGCCGCTGGCCCTCGAGACCCACGCCCAAACCAACGGCCTGCGGAGGCGGGGGCCCACCGCCGCCCAGCCTGCTCGGGAGCGTTTGGCGCGCGTCGTACGGGGATGCCGATGACGGTGCTCCTGCTGCTCCCGCAGGATTATGTTGTTGAGTGTAATACGGGGCGTACGGCCCCTGCTGGCCATACGAGGGTTGTTGAATGTGAGGAGAGAAGTCGGAGCGGGATTGGGTTGGCGGTGACGGGGCGGGGACAGAAGGAGCGCTGGGATTGCTGTTGTTTGTCGTAGGATTTGCCGCGCCATAGGGGTCCTCGCTGTCATCTGCTCTAGCGGCGGGCGGGTAGGCGGAAGAGTAAGGATTGCTGGTTGATGTGGTGGCGATCGGGGAGTCGTACACCGACGTAGACAGCTCCTGCGGGCCATTGTTGTAGCCGTTGCCTGGCGGTTGGGCGACTTGTGGCGACTGATAGCCGGTGAATGGGGCGTTCGCAGGCGGAGGAGACTGAGAGGTTTGCAATGGTGCCGGCTGCTTGCCCGAGGGGATACGCTGCTCTTGGGGACGTGGAGCGTACTGAGGCTGCAGTGGCTGCGCCTGGGGTACTTGCGGAGGCGGTTGGGCTGGTTGAGCAGGGACTTCGGTGCCGGCGAAGTAGACGGGAGCAGGCGTGGCCGTGGGCCGCTGGAAGGTGCTAGGAGGGGACGTGACCGGGTATTGAGTGGGTTCTACAGTCATGTTCCGTCAGTTGGGCTCATGATATGTGTGTTTGTGCAAGCCACGGCCTCGTACCTTGAGGAGGAGCTGGGGTGTAGAAGCGATGTGGCTCCGGCTGAGGAGTAGGTGCACCATAAGTTGGACCACCTGCAGGTGGATACCCCTGGGGAACCGCTTGGGAGACGCCTTGAGGAGAACCTTGAGGAACAGGCGGGCGCATGGCATATTGATGGTAAGTTGGCTGTGGCGGATGCGCCATGGACGATTCGAGAAGAGCTTCGTAATCTCTCCTAGCCTTGATGAACTTTTCGTTGAGCTGAGTGAAGTCATCTGCTGGGCGTTAGCCAACATCGATCCAACAACGGCAACAACCATACGCACCTTTTTTTTGAGAATATTTCTCAATGAGTTTGATCAGCTTCGGCCGGATCGCCAAGGTTTGGTGATACAGCTTCTAGATGGGCGTTAGCTCCCACACATCAAAACGCAACACGCGAAGGAACTCACTGATATCTCCTCGTTGTCCTCTTCGCGGGGCCCAGTGCTGCTGGCGCTTAGAAGCGCCAGGAGCTTCTCAACGTTCTTGATTTCCGCAAATACTTCGGCCTCCATCTGGGCCTCGCGCTGCAGTTCCTCGGGAGTCGGGTCCGTCAACTTCTCGACGTAGTTAAGAGGGAAGATGCCCGTCTTCCCGCGAAGCGATCCGCGCCACCAGTCCTTGTAGACGCTCTCGAGAACGGCAATGACATCGCCCTTCTTGAACTCAAGCTCTCCGGGCTCTGAGGGCACAAAGTCGTACAGGGCCCGAACACGGGACACAGTAGCGGCGGTGGTGCCGGAGGGTACGGGTTGCGGGGCGGATTGCAGCGTGGCCTGCTGGCCAGATGCGGTGCTTGTAGAGGGGGCCGGTGCTGACGATGAGGTTGATGCCGCAGGGGCGGACTGAGAGGCCTTTCTCTTCCGCTCTTCCTCCTGAAGACTCAAGGCAAGGGCCAGCTGTAGCTCTTCTTCCTCCTTTTGGCGGTCGAGGTCCGTAAGCTGGTTCTTTTGCGGGGCGCTCGGAGGTTCAAGGGTAGGGTTAGCCTGCTTGAGGCGGTGATAGGCTTCTTCCATAATCCCGAGGGTCGTGTCGTCTTTGAAATCGTCGGACCATTCCTTCATACGTTCGGCGATTTTAGACTTGACCTGGGCATGGGTGTTTCGGTCGTTGGCCAGCTTGAGGAGGGCCTCCGTAAAGGCTCGGCTCGCGAGTTCGCGATGCATATTCTTGTCGCAGTTTTTCGACAGAGCATTGGCAAGCTGTACGGGCGGCCGTGGTTAGCGATTTGGCATTGGTAGACAAGGCCACAAAATGCTCGTACCTCCAGAGTGTAGAGCTGGACATTGGCGTTACGATGCGCCAAGCGCTTGATCAAGCTGGCGACGCACTCTTTTGGCCCGTTATTCGGATTGGCATTGACTCGGTCACAGATCTCCATGATGGCGCCCCAATCCTCTGAGGTGAGGGTCTCATCGGTGGCCTTGTCTGTCGGAGGGAAAGCCTTGTCAGCGGTGTTTGACAGAATGCGATATTCAGAGGGGGAGCAACATACTGACGGCATCGTCGTAAGGCCCCGCGGGCGTCCGGAACATGGACATGGTGACAGCTCTCAGAGGTTACTCTATCTAAGGATATGCCAAGGCAGACGAGAATGCTGTCGTTCGAAAGGCCGGGCGCTGGGGAGTGGTAGTTGTTCGGTGGTTGACGTCGTTTGGAGGTGATGACGATGTGAGGAAGCCTGCTGATATGCGCTGCCCCGCACTGAGGGATCCAAGGACGAGCTGAGCAGCGCGAGATAGATGGACAGTGAGTGATATGTCCAGCAGACAGTTACCGTCAGGCGTGGACGAGTGATGGCTTCGAAGAGCAAGCCAGGCCGAGGCTAGGTGGATTGCGGTTATCTTTGCAAGAAAGCAGACAAGAGGATGAGTTCGGTCGGCTGAGGCTACGCATGTGGATGATGGAGGATTGGAAGGTCAGCGACACAGCCCGGCGGCGGGTGGAACGGATGGGACGGACCTCGACCAGGGCCATGCTGGAAGAAAGTGGATCTTCAGGTGGGCAGTGCCGCGTGGTTGGACGGGCCAGCGCTACGGTTCTTCCAGCCTTTCCCGCCTTGGCGGCACAGAAAGCACAAGCAGCGTCATTGCAGATGGCGCAGGCAGCCTCTTGTCCCCTTTCTCTTCGGGTTCCTTCTAACTCAACCCCACACCCTCCTGCTGTTCAAGTGTTGTTAAGCGCAGCTCCTGCTACAAGCTGCTTCTCTGCACCTCATCAATGTTGCGTAGGACTTACGCAACCCCCAGCAAGACTGCCATCACGTAGGAGACGGAACACCTTTTCTGGCCTATATGACGTAATACAGGTTTCCCTCCCCGCAGCATTTTTAGCCTGGAAGGTCAGCTCACCCATACACGGTAGGTAGCCACAAGGTTTGGTACGGCCCAGATAGCACGCCAGCGCCCTGTGTACTTGTAGAAACTCTATGACAAGTCTAACCAGAAAAACATGCAGCAAATGACTCGCCCGCCCTTTGGTTCTCGAGTTTTGTACAAAGGCATCATGACGCCTCGACCACCTTCTTAACATCAACCGTTACGCCCATCCCCTGGCCTCCCGCATGCTGCGGAAAAAGTCCATGACACCCGTGTACACCACCAGCAGAATACCACCACCTGGGCCCAGACGGAGCACCTTCGGCAGGAAGCCCTTGTACAGAGCCCCCAAGCCCTCCTCCTTGGCGATGGTCACCACACCAGGCCAAGCCCAGTTGTACTTGGGTGTCTGTCCGGGGACTCGGACCGTGTTCTGGATCCGGCTTTTGACGACGTCGAGGGGCTGAAGCAAAGGAATGCGTCAGTCATTAGGTCCATCCAACAGGCCACCCTGAGACAGACAACATACCGTGTTGAGGATCGTGCCGACCGTGCCGCCAATGGTTCCCGCAATAATATCATTCAGGGTCTGTCCCTTCTTCGTCTCCGCCTTGGGAATCAAGGCCCGGACCTGGTGGATGCAGCCAAAGTAGCCCGCGTTCCAGAGAATGTGGCGCCACATGGTCGATTCGAGACCGTTGTACAGGGCGAGGATGCCCTCGTTGCGCACCGTTTTGAACACCACGTCCATCATTCCGCTGTACTTGCCGGCCGACGCCTTGTCCTGCAGCCGGATCTTGACGAGCTCGAACGGCACCACCACGAAGGATTCGGTCGCGCCCGCCGAAGCGCCTGTCAACACCGACAGCGACTGCGTCATTGTCTGCTGCCCGAACAGCTCGCGGTAGAACTTGCCCCACTTGTCGTTGGCCGCGAACTTGGTCGCGCGCTTGGGCGCCTCCATCAGGATGGGAGCCGTGATGCCGCGGTACAGTCGTGAGGGGCTGTCCAAGGGTCAATCGCTGCCATGTTCTCGGACATCCCCCTCCTTCAATGGACACATACCCCTCGTTGCGGACGATCTTCTGGAAGCAGTCAAGCATGCCCGTGTAGGCGTCGGCGCCGGCGCCCTTGCCGGTCTGGAGTTGTCTATTCCGAGGTCAGTCGGGACGGTGGGGTAGGGATTCGGGCGAAACGAACATCCTGAAAATTGTCAACAATTCAATCTTTCAAGGCCACGGGGGGTAGGTTGTTTATCTGGATGGTGAGGCAAAGTTGAGCCCGACATACCTCGTCTTGATCACATCCAGAGGGTACCTGTGCAGCTAAGGTTAGTTGAATGACCATAAAATCATACTGCCACTGGGGAAACGTACATGACCAGAATCTATGCAAGCTGGGTGTCAGTCAGCCAATTCGATAAGGGGTCGGCTCGGTGAGAACATGCCTCAGAGACACCGGCGATGGCGCCTGGTTGCGGTCAAAGTCAGCATTGAGCCACAACACCCCCCTCTACCGCAAATTGTCCACAACAACGTGGACTCACCGGCCATGAAGGTGTACCCAAAGGGCAGTGGTGCCTTTTCCTTGCTCATTTTGGCCGTCTTGACGCGATCTGGTGCGATTGATGTGCCGAGTTCAACCTGTCAGCCTGGAGGGACGCCGAGGATTCAAGGCGTGGGAGGTGTTGGAAAAAAATGGTGGAAGAAATGGCACGGCAGCAGCCGAATTGGCGCTTGTTCCTTTTTCCGGGGGGAGGACAGCGCGGGCACACGACACACTTGCGCTGGACCTGCCACCTCGACACCCCCACATGCGACATTTGACTGCCCCAAAGGTTAAACGCGGAGTTGAGGGGCGGCGGCATCGGAGGTCTCAGCCCGACCCCATGACTGATTTTCCCCGATTGGGGCAGCTGCTGACCCTAACCCTGACAACTTCACGTGCCCTCCATGACCTTTCCTCCGATGACCTCCAGGTTGCGCACTTGACCTGCAGCAGCCCGATCGCTTGCGCTTGCGGGAGCGTGGGGCAAGGGTCAAATTCCAGACGCAGCACCCGATTGGCCGGGCCTGTTCATGCTCTTGGCAGCAGGGGTCCACCTCACTCAGCACTGTGGCTCCGTGGGACTTCCACGCGGGGCATCGCGATGTCAGCATCGCACAAATCAGCTCTCCAGTTCTGGGAAACATGGCTTCATTATCATCGCCGGTCCTGATCAAGTCGCTCGTTTCAGCAGGACAATAATCCCGAGTCGAATCCCGTCACCCTGAATCCATTGTTGCGATAGGTCATTGGTACCTCCGAGAAGCGCAGCCAACGCGACAGCAGCTCAACAGCGACCTTGACACAGTGACATCTCGATCGCACATCCTTGGCTTTGGACACGCAAGTCGCGGCCAGCTCGACCTCGCCACGCACACGGAAAAATCATCACTTATCGGCCACCACGCCGACCACACGTGGGGACGTGTTTCTGAGCTTCCGGAACCGCACCTTTAAACACGCCGTGTTCCTTCGAGGCCACAGCGAGGTGCACTCAGAAGCTCCAGAAACCCATCCGCACGATCCGCTTGGCACATGACGCATCTGCTGTGGAAGTACTACGTCGAGGACGATGTCGACCGGTTTCGCGCCCTGCTCGCCCCCGGCGCCGCCATCCCAGCCAGAGGTTCCGCCTTAGCCTCGGCCGCCGCCGCCAGCTCGAGTCCCGGACATGGAACCTCACCTCGCGTAGCCACAAAGTCGCGCAAGTCCCAGGCAGGAACCCTCGGCAAACAAGAGATTAATAGCCGTGATCATGCCGGACTCACCATCCTCCTGCGCGCTGCGTCGTCCACCTCCGAGAATGCTGTTGCGTTTGTGGAGGCCCTGTTGGAGCATCCCGCCATCGACATCTACGTTCAGGACCCCGAGAGCGGTTGGAACGCCCTCCACCGCGCGCTGTATGCCGGCAATATTTCCATTGCCCGTCTACTATTGGACAAGGAGCGCAGGGATTTGACAACCCATGGGGCCTCGCTGAATCGCGTCGGCCAACTCATCAAGACCAAGGACCACGAAGGCAATAGCCCCTTTGACCTGTACCACTCGACGATCGGCGAGCGGAGTTTGAGGGAGCTGGAGGAGCGTGATCGCAATGATGATGAGTCTGATAGCGATGATGCCGACGCGTCATCAGACAAAGGGCTGTGAGTATGCTTGTCCGCTGTTCCTGCAACGGATCGCCTGACCTGGGCCAGCAGCAACACCAGCGAGAACCCAGGTTGGTTAGCCGGAGAAGATCTCTACGCGTTTGGAAGCAACAAGAACTTGTCTCTGGGGTTTGCCGACCAAGATGACCGCCAGTTTCCGGAGCGCGTCCACATCCAGCGACCCGATCACCTGCTGCATCGCTTTCACCAGTCCTATCTTGAGCGCGTCGGCGAGGACGTCCCAGCGACCCAGGACTTGGCTAAGATCCCAACTCTAGTGCGCAACAAGCCCTTGCTCATTCGGGATGTGGTGTTGTCCAAGCTGCACAGCGCTGTGCTCACGGCCGACCCAGTCTCGAATCTCTATGTCTGCGGCGTGGGCCGCGGAGGACGACTGGGCCTGGGAGATGAAAACACTCGCTTCACCTACACTCCCGTGCAAGGGCCGCTTGCCGATAAACGCATCGTCCAGGTTGCCTTGGGCCAGAACCATACGATGGCTGTTGATTCCAATGGCTGCTTGTGGACCTGGGGCAGCAATGCTCAGTCCCAGCTTGGCTACACCTTGCCCCCACCTCCCACGAAGGACCAGGACCCTATCAGCACCGTACCTCGTCAGGTTTTTGGTCCCCTAAAGAAGGAAATCATCATTGGAGTAGCTGCTTCGGCCATCCATTCAGTCGCTCATACGGCCACATCGCTGTACTGCTGGGGCAAGAACGTTGGCCAGTTGGCTCTCATGGACGCCGACTCACGCTCCCTTGAGTTCCAGCAGACCCCTCGTAAGGTTGCCGCCTCGCTCTTCTCGTCGCCCATCGTCATGGCCACTGCCATTGACAAGGCGACCACGGTGCTCCTCCAGAACCACACCGTTTGTGTCTTCACGGCTTACGGATACCACATCGTCAAGTTTCCTTTCGCGACGATGGACTTGGTTGGCAACATCAAGCCGTCCGCTCGCCACGACCCGACCTGGAATCAAATCAGCTACATCACTTCAGGCGGAGAGACCATCGCAGCCTTAACAAAACGCGGCGACCTGTTTACAATGAGCTTGGACCACAAGACTGAGACCAACCCCCCGACCGCCTCCACCACCAACCCGTCCAAAATCAAAGGAGCCGTCACGCAGCCCCAGTGCATCTGGCATGCTCGCAAGGACGGTGTCCGCTCCGTCGGCGTGGCAGAGAACGGTTCCGTCATCATCAGCACCCACTCTGGTGCCGTTTGGCGGAGAATCAAGCGCTCCAAGGCCAAGGATGCATCTTCGGGCCCTTCCGAGTCCAAACGCAAGGACTACAAGTTCCAGCGCGTGCCTGGCATCAGCAGGATCGCTGCTGTGCGCGCATCCGCGTACGGCACGTTTGCAGCGATTCGCAAGGATCCGGATATCATGAAGGAGCAGCTGGAGGTGCAACCGCAGTCTCTCTGGAGTGACGTAGCACCGCTAAATTGTTTGCGCGGATTCACTGCCTCAGAACCGCGGTACGAAGAAGACGAGGTTTGGACGTTCTGGCGCGATGAGAAGTTTGGGGCTCGCCTCAACAGCATTGCTTACGAGGTGCTCAAGTCTTCGGACGTCGAGGAAGACTTGGCAAAGCATCTCGGTTCATGGGCGCTTCGGCACGAGCCCTTGGATGTTTCCGTCTGCACATCGTCCTCCCTTAACGTCAAAATCCCCGTGCACAGCTGGCTGCTCTCGGCGCGCAGCCCCATCCTGCGCGGAGCCCTGGCAAAGTTCCGGAAGACGGGATCGTATGAACACGAGGCTTTTCGGATCACTTCTGACAGAGACGACCGCCGAGCCCTGGTCTGCTTCCCGGGGCTGGATCTCGTCTCGGTCCTCAATCTCGTGTTGTTCCTATATGAAGACGCGGTCATTCCCGTTTGGAACTTCACCGGCCATGCCAAACCACTAGCCCATCGGTACCGACATATCCGACAGGAGGTCATGCGGCTGGCTACGCGACTGAGCATGTCGTGCCTCGAAGCTGCGGCGCGTCTGATGGTCGATCCCAAGAAGTCCATGGACGCCGATTTCCAGGCTGCCATCAAGGATAAGCGCTTCTTCGTGGACGGCGACGCGCTGCTGGTGCTTGAGGGCGGAACTGAGGTTCCAGTACACACCGCCTTGCTCTGCCAAAGGTGTCCATGGTTTCAGGGTCTGTTCTTTGGACGGTCCCGGGGCATGTGGCTCGCTAGTCGACGGGCAGCGGCAGCGGACACCGACAAGCTCAAGATCGATCTGGATCATGCTAGTCCTAACGCGTTCGGCTACGTCCTTCAGTACCTCTACGGCGACTGCGGTACTGAGATGTTTGACTCAGCCGTGTGCGAGTCGCTGGAAGACTTCATGGATCTGGTCATGGAGGTTATGTCCATTGCGGACTACCTGATGCTGGATCGGCTCTCGCAGATCTGCCAGCGAGTGATGGGGAGGTTTGCGAACATTCGCAACATCGCTCATCTGCTGAACGCAATCAGTCCATGCGCCGTCAGGGAGTTCAAGGATGTCGGACTGGAATATGTGTGTTTGCAGCTCGAAACCATGCTAGAGAACCACCTGCTCGATGAGCTAGATGGGCATCTCCTGCGGGAATTAGATGAGGTAGTGAGAGATAATCAAGCCGCGCAAAGCCCGTTTGTGCGGAGCGGAAGGGCGGAAGAAGAGCTGCATGAGCGGTACCCGTGGTTGGCTGAGGTGATCGACGAGGAGAGGCATATCCGCATCAAGGAGATGGCGTTCAAGGCTCAGCGAGAAGAGGAGAAGAAATTGGCGTCGTCGGCTTCTGCGAGGACGAAATACGGAAGTGTGGACGATGCCAACAGTCCTCTCACGCCTAATACTCCGGATAAGGCCCGGAAGGCGTCAAGAACGGTGCTGCGGATTGAGGCACCGCCCAGCCCAGTTCTCCGGTCCAAGGCGTCGCAGAATGAACTCATCTTCAACATGGACGAGGAGGTTGTCTCACCCGGCGCCAGCCCGACGTTGGCGCGGAGTCGGAAGCCAGAGACCACCGGAGCCGAGCCTGACCATGCAGGTCCATCGTCGCTGGGCAGCTCGTGGAAGAGCACAGGAAAACGCGTCCGCATCAATCTCTGGGCTACCTCGCCTTCTGCCAGCCTCGAGAACACATCAGCGCATACTCCGACTAAACCTCCAGTTACGGCAACCAGCCCCGAGGCTTCTACACCGGCAAAGCCGTCCTCGGGTCCGGTATGGGGCACCGCAGCCCTCCAAACAGCTAAGCTCGACCTGCGCGACATCATCCAGTCCGAGGCCGCGAACAACCGCACCTCGGCCCTCACCGCTGGACTGGCTGCCGCTGCCCAACAGCCTGGACCCTCCGCTCCAAAGCAGCAGAAGCTGTCGCAGAAGGAGAAGAAGAGGCAGCAACAAGCGGCAGCGATGGCTGCATTGGCGGCCAAGGAGCAGGCCGCTGCGGCGCCGAAGAAGGCCTGGGAAGAGGGGCAGGGCGTGTCAAATCCGTGGAAGACGGTTTCGAAATCTAAAGCTGCCAGCGGTGGTAATGGTAGTGCAAACGATGGTCTCCTCGCTCCTCCTGCCCCTGCCGCTGGGTCTGGCCCGTCACCGTCAACCACATCCGCTACCATCCCCATCCATCGCCGCACCGCGTCCCCCGATACCCGCTTCTCCGGTCAACCGCGCACCACCCCCGCTCCAGCTACCACGGCAAACAAACCGCAACCCCCCAAGCCAGCAGCAGGAACGACATCCTCCTCTTCCTCCTCTTCCACGCCCCTTGTTCCACATTCGAGGGTGTACATCCCCCCTCCTCCGCGCCTCGACCCCACCGCCGGGCTCGTGCGGATGGAGGATATCATGGGCCAGGAAACGCGCGCGAAGCAGGCGGTGGCGGAGGCGCAGGCCGCCGCGAGGAAGCGGTCGCTGCAGGAGATCCAGGAGGAGCAGGCGTTCCAGGAGTGGTGGGACGCGGAAAGCCGGAGAATTCAGGAGGAGGAGGAGAGGAGGTTGGAGAGGGAGCGGGCGAGGGAGAGGGAAAAGGAGAGAGCAGCCAAGGCGCGTGGAGGAGGGAGGGGGAGGGGGAGGGGGAAAGGTGGACGGGGAGGAGCTGGTGGTGGTGTTAATGAGAACTCGGCCGATGGGGAAGGGACAGCTGCTGGGAGTGCTGGCAATGGGGCTGGGAATGGCAGTGCGGGTGGTGGAAATGGGGGTGGGAAGCGTGGCCAAGCTCCCGGTGGTGGTGGTGGAGGCGCTGGAGGTTCCAACAGCCGCAGGGGCGGACGGGGTGGAGGAGGCAGTGGCCGCGGCGGCGCTGGTGGAAATGCCTCTGGCAGTAATCATGCGACAGCCGCTGCTGCGACTGACTTTGTTTCTTCTGCTCGGAATATTGCTCCCCAAGGCACTCAAGACGGAAGTGGCAGCAGAGGAGGAAGAGGAGGTGCCAAGGGGGGTTCCGGAAGAGGAGGTCAAAATGCTCGCGGCAGACGAGGAGGGGGAGGGCAGAATGTTTCGACGCAAGCAATGGCATCGGCGGCAGCGGCAACTGGAGTTTGAGTTTCGGCATTAGCCGCTCGGGTCCGGGATGAGCCTGAGGATGAGGGGAAAGCTGAAGGTCAATGATGATGAGGATGACGGCGGTCAACAGTGTATTTGTTTATTTGTACTTGATTATGTGTATGATGATGCATTGTATATGCTTTGCTTCGGCTTTTACTCTGAGATATTGTAAGTGTTTGTATATAAACTCCTTTCACCCTATTCTGGTTTGCCTTTCTGGTCCTTTCATGGCGTAAGATATCTAGAGGGCTTTCTGGAGTTGGATATCCCGTCATGATGCTTGCGTAATACCCGGTCACAAACTACCTACCGGGTACAGGTAGCCGGAAGAGGGGGCTATAGACCAAGTCCTGCGGTTGTGTGCATCATCCGTGCCGTCCTGCATACTTGTGCATGTCGATGTCGTCCGCCATTGACTGCTGAAGGAGGCTGCCACTCGTAGATCTAAGGT
This sequence comes from Mycothermus thermophilus, assembly GCF_041956435.1. Lineage (NCBI taxonomy): Eukaryota > Fungi > Ascomycota > Sordariomycetes > Sordariales > Chaetomiaceae > Mycothermus > Mycothermus thermophilus. Next base: position 2,975,837 of record NW_027191430.1, read on the forward strand.
AATCTGGGTTCCAACGAATGCCCAGCTGCAGGCAGCCTCACTTCACCACACCCAACCAGCGTCCGGTCCAGATGTCGAGTGTTTGCCACTGGATTTGCATAGGAGGATCCCGATTGCATTTCCAGCATTCGCTCTCATCCCCGGCCCCTGACTGACGTGTCTTGTTCTTCGTCGTTCCTACGGTAAGTGGAAGATGCAAATCTTTCTCTGGTCTATGGATGCTTTGTGTCTTGGAGTTCTTTGTCGAGGATGTCAATTTCATGGCCCAAGTCCATCGTCTTTTACGTTCCGTCTGCCTATCTGATCCATGGAACCTGGTTGCTAGGTGCCTAGTTGCACTGCATTGTAATACAGCTAGGCGTGTGCGTTGGACGTGTCTTGATCACGGCCGGCAGGGCAAGACATGCAACTACTTTGTGTTGACATCAAGTGGACAAATGTCTTGATCTTTCTCGATTGTCTTCCCCGCATAAGCTCCCATGGCTGGTCTCGTTTTGAGGTTGCCTGCCGGTGTTTTGTGACGGAGTGGACGACTGCTGCATATGTCGGAGGGCGGATGGATGGAATCTGCATCGTTGAGCTGCAGCCTGAATAGTGTTCTTCATTGCACACCTACAAGCTTGCCACCAACTGAGCATCTTCATGCAAAGGTCAATTCAAGCTCACCGGTAACCATTGAGGGAGTCGGAGACATTTGCCAACAAGAGATACGTAGGCTGTAGGCCTCAAACGACTGCGGAGAATAGGCCTCAAAAGCGGGCCTGGAAAGGCAAAGTGTGCCTAGGCTGGAGCTGAGGGGCTCTATGTGGCTCATTCATTCACCGTTCAGATTTCCGTTGTCATGAGTGGAATTGCAGCCTGCCTCCCAGGTTGGAATCGACTGCTTTGTCATCAAACACCTCACTAGCGAACAATGTCTGCCTCCCAAGGGAAAAAAGGGTACCAAGGCAATCACAGATCCGCCTCAACGGATACATGTACAATCGTGAATGTGTGCATTTGGCATGCTGCACATCATATTCTCCTGGCCACTCACTTGGCCAAGCTGCAACCAGCAAAACAATGCTCTCTCTCAGCCCACCTTGTTCTCTATCGGAAGCGTTCGTATCTATCTGGATCAGAACGGTTGCAGACGGTACGACGATGGCAGGTTACGAGATCGCGGGGTGCAAGGCGGGTAACGCGAGGTGAGGTGGATAATAGGCGGCCGTTATCTGAGCAGCGGCCGGCGGCAACGGACAATCCCCAAGTAAGGTGAGGAAGTACTGCCCGCGGATGGATGGGTGGTTGGACGGGATGGTCTCAGCATTGCGTCATTGACTCACCCGAGATCATAGACATCAGAGACAGAGAACGTTGCGTGGCCTGGGTTGTGATGAAACATGACACTGCATTCGCGCCATCGGAGGTTCTAGATTTTTGGTAACGGATTTTTCAGTGCCTTTTTGCAGAATAGATTGCTTTTTTTGAGGGCATGATGGCTGATGTGTAGTCTTCGGAAGTGACACAACGACGGCATCTTTTTTGCATCTCGCAAAGGGCGTCCAGCGTCTGGGCGGCCTGAGGAGAAAGCCGTGTGGGGGAGGAGCTGGAGTGACCCCCTGCCCCTGTCACGGGGTCGTTGGCGCACAGTATCCGCACCCTGAAGAGATGTACCAAGAGTCGGTTTGGAGACCCAGATTTCTGAGAGGAATCGGGGCTTATGAGGAATCCTGCATAGTACTATGTAGACAGACCCGTGTGGACTAGCATACCTAATCTCTTGTTTCTTGTCAAGATTTGTCTCTACGTTGTGCTGCAGGCAACGTGGAATCAAGACATACTATCTGATGTCAAGAGACACAGTCCACAGAACATTCACACTGTCAGGACAGTTAGCTTGGCTGGCTTGGCATGACGAGACCCCTGCTCGACCCACTGAGACCCCTGAACCGCCGAGCAAGGGCCCGGCCTCGGGGCTGCGAGCTCTGGACCAAGCAGCGGCAGCTGCCTTTCCCAGACGGTCACCGCCTGCACTTCGGGGACTGGTGTTGACCTCGAATCTCCAAGTTCTCGGCTCCCGTGTTCTCTCTGGCAACCGTCTTCCCCCAACTCCAAACATAACCTCCAGAACCTCAACACCACCGGCACAGCCGTCACAGCTGTTAAGGCTTGGGCTGTCCGCCACACTCCCCTGCCTTTTCGGGGCCGTATATCCTTTTGCATCCCATCTTATCGCCACCCCGTCCCCTCCCCCTCCTCTCTTCTCCATCATCCGAACATGGCCGCTGTGAGTTGTGCAGCTCGCCCGCTCCCTCCAGCCTGAACCCGACCGCCTTGGTGACTTCGCCGACCCCTCGCCCGGTTCCATTCCATCTCCTCGGCAGAAATCCGACACTGTTCTCTCTGTTCAACTTCGCTGCGACGAGTCGACGCCGTATCATTACTCATCCTCGAGGCCCCATCCTTATCTTTATCGCCGGCTGAGATACCGCTCGATATATTACCTCCCATTCTCGGCCCCTGCATCATCCATGTGAATCAACAGCTTCGCCCCCAAAGACTCGCAGAAATGCATCAAACACCGCGTCACCCTCCCCGGGTCTCCTCCCCGGCCTCTTCCCCCATGACAAACCCGGCCAGAACAAACAACCCGAGGGAACGGATCCGCTCCTCCTCCGATGCCTCGGGCCAAGACGGAGGCGACCCCGAGACCCCCGGCTCCGGACCCGGCTCCGGGCCCAGCCGGGAGTCTATCAAAAAGTTGGATCAGATCATCCAGGTACGCCGCTGTCTTTGTCCAGGGAGATCGTCGGACGAGCTGACCACCGCAGAACTTCTACTATAAAGCCGCCGTACTGATCCTCCAATCCCGCCTCAACACGACTCCTGTAGCCGGCCGGGACGAGAACCGGAAACCGAACCATTGGGTAAGCCATCTCCAGCCAAGGAGTCTCAGCCAGACACGTCATCCTGACCTTGCTTTGCCAGTTCTCCATCGACACGGACGATATCGAGGACTTCCGAGAAGAGCTCCGCGTCTACAGGCATTCTGGCAGCTTCGAAAACCGCCCTCCGCCCATGATCATCGAGTCCTATATCGATGCCTCCAGCATTTCCAGTAGCCAGAGCCTCGTCGTCGTCGATGACAACGGCAAGCGCTGGGACGTCCTCGAGGCCCTGAACGCCGAAGACTACGACGACGCCGACGACCTTAACGCAACCAGGGGCCGTCGCAGCCCCCGCAATAGGGAGGTTATCCTGGAGCGTTGGCGCCTCGAACTCAAGTGCCTCCCCAACGTCGCTCGCGAAGAGTTCGGCCCCATCTTGCCGACAGTCTATAAGAGGGCCATCGTCTTCTTCCGGTCGCTCTTTGTCTCCACCCGCATCATGCCTTGCTGGAAATATTCCCAGCAGGCCCTGGCCAAGGGCATGCACCCGGCGCTCGAGGTCAAGTGCCGAGTTCTCCACGCCGAGCCCGAGTACCTGCCGTACGATCCCCTTCGCGTGCCCCTGGTTGAGGGCCATGATGCCGTGACGGAGTACGTCTTCACGGATCTCGAGGTGCCCGTGGGTCGTTTTTATGCCTCCGTCACCTACCGCAACGATTGTAACTTCCGCGTCGACGATGCCGAGTCGCTGCTGAGCTCGCGCTTCATGGGCATTGATGAGCATTATTTCCGGCCCACAGTGCCTCCGCGGGTCCGCCACGAACGCGTCCGCTCCGATTTGTACGGGATCGAGCCAGGCTCGCTACCATCTTCGCAACGCCATGATCGCGGACCTCTGGGGCCTCAGCAAACCTACGGGAGCTTGTCAACCTTTCACGGTGAGGGTGCCCTGGCCACCAGCCCTATCACGGCCCTGCGTTCCGTGCGCCCCATCGGGTCCGACACCAGCTCGCCGTCCGCCTCCCCATCACCGAGCGTCCAAGAGCCCGAGCCTCCACACTCCCTGCCCATCCGCGGTGCGGCTGCCCGTGCTGCTGCCAGCGGTGCGCGTCGGCCTTCGCTGTCTTTCCAGCCGTTCAAGGCCGGCTCCCTGTCGGGCTCGCCGCGCATCCCGCCAGATCAGGATGTACCGCCATCTCCGCAGTCACTGACCCGTCAGGCCGTTGCCACCGCAGCAGCTACCGGACCTACGCGAACAGGGAACCGGTCCTCCTTGACCATGGGCTCCGCCGCCTCGCTGCGAGGTGCTCCTGTTTCGGCGCCCCAAGACATTCCGACCACCGTCTCCGGATCACCTCGCCCTGGCAGCCGTTACAGCAGCAGTTTCTCCCACCGTCGGAGTCGCCCATCGTTTGGTGGACAGAGTGGACAGAGCAGGGGCGAAGACGACCAAGCGAGCAGTGGGAAACAGAGCCTCTCGTCTTCAGCTCAGCCAGGGTCGGGTCTGCTCACCGAGGTTGGCGGAGTCGGTAGCTCGGGCTCTTTCGCGGCAGACGACGACAATATCTCAGACTTCCTCAAAGCCTTGGAAAGCCGTAAGACTCTCAAGAGCTTTGAGGTGAATAAGAAAGGGGAGTCCCTCGCCTCAAAGAGGACCGCCGCTCAGCTTTCGCGGTTCCAGATGATGCGTGAGTCCAACAACGCCCTGACCGACTCCATGACTTCGTCGATCCACCTGCAGCGCTCTTCCAGCTCGTCTAGTCGGCAGCTGCCGAACGTTCCAGGCATGGTGAACCCGTCTCCCTCCATCTCGTCTTCATCTCCGGGCAAAGCTATCTCGCCTCACACGCCCCACACTCCTGCCATCCCTTCGCGTCTTAGCGAGAACTCCATCATCGACTACGCTGCCCAACGAGGCCGGAACGACACGGGAACTTCGGCCGAAGACCAGAGCCCTGCTCTGGAGGAGGATGAAGACGACGACGAAACTCCTATGGTGACGCAACAAGACGCCGGCAGTGCCCACGAAATAGGTTCTGGCACTGCCGGTACCACAACCACCGGCGCGACGGCAATCGATATCCCCCTCTCACCGCGTCTGCACCTCCACGCCGGGGGACACGAGACCCGTCGTCCCGCCTCCGTCGCTCACCGACAGCATCGCTCGACTGTCTCCGGCGAGTTGGGCAGTGGCGTCCAACGCCCGGCCAGCACGGAAGGTGTCGGAGCTGCCGCCGCTGCTGGGCGCGAGGGACCACCGATTAGTGCCCTTCGTGCTTACCAGCAGCAGATGAGGGAAGCTGGAACCGCTCCTGCCGCTCAGGTTGCAAGAGCCGCTGGTCTTGCTGGTGGGACAACCTCATCTGCAGGTGCCGTTTCCACATCTGCCGCCGTCCCGGCGTCCTCGGACTCCGTGTCTTCCTCTCCCGCTGGCGGCGCACCAGTCTCCTCTTCGGCTGCATCTGCCTCCGGTTCTGGCGTACCGTCTAATCCAGCTCCTGGTGCCGTCGCTGCTGGAGTTGCGGCCGTCAGGGCTGGAGCAGGGTCCAGAGCGTCTGGCCGACCTGGGTCGTTTTCTTCCGCTAGGTATGGAGCGAGCTTGGAGGGCGGCGACGACGAGCCGTTGTTGTTTGCTATGAGCGAGCTGGAGAGGAGGAGTTTGGAGGAGGGCAGGGCCCCTGGTGCCAGCGCTGCTGGTGGTGGTTCCGGCGGTGCTGCTACTGCGAGCGGAAGCGGGAGCGCGCAGTCGGGGAGGTATGAACCTCCCAGAGGGGTCTCGAGGAGGGGTTGGTGATGACAAGAGGCCTCGTTGACTTTTACCCTTGGCTGGCCGGTTGGGATTCACCCTTTTGCAGGGGACCTGGCTGAAGGATGGAACTATCATGCTGAGGTGCAGGGACCATGGACAGGATATCTTCCTTTGCCCAGCTAGCCTGGGCTTGGCTCGTCTGAAGCAAGGAGATATGCATTGCTTCTTCTAGGGTCTACATTCATATTTTCTTATTTTCTGGTTTCCTTCAGCATGGGGTTGAAGATTGGGCTTGCCTTTTTTCCGGGAAACTATCTCTTCAAGGCATCACTGGATGGCATGGATGAGAGGAGCAACCGAAAGACAGACTCGGGAGTGGGATGGGTTTACCAAGTCAGACGCATTTGTGCGCCTCGGTGGTATAATTTCTCTCTGCTCTCCTCCAGACAAATCATGGGATCGCATGACGCAAAGACACGACGGGACGAAATAGGATTGACCTGCAATGGACTTGGGGGTAGGTGGTGCATCTGGCGTTTACGGCGGGTTTTCTCTCTCCAGGTTTGTGCGTTCAGGGGGTTCAGGATTGGGCTGGACTCAGGGTCACCAGCTTGCGTTGTGTCGGGTTGGCTTGGCTTGGTTGGTAGGGAGGAGTTTCGGGAAGTCTGGTAGATTCACTCGGCAGCAGCATCAGCAGCAGCAAGACCGGATTGGATTGGGATTTTCCTTTGGGTATGGGAACGCAACTTTGAGGTTGTGGTTTGTTTACTTACGTTAGTGGTTTGTTGGGTTGTTACGTTTTAGTCGCTCTCCTCTCCTCTCTTGGTTGGCTGGATGGATTGGGTTCGGTTACTGGTTTGCATTTTTGCACGGCATACTACTCGAGCTCGTACCTATGTTCGGGCGGGGGATGGAGACTAGGTACCTACTGAGATGTGTGTTGGTTTGGCTAGGGGGTTGAGGATGGATGGCGAGTTGTTGGGAACTTTTACGTTCTGTCTGCCGTAGCTTGACCTGCTTGCTAGGCTGGTACTTATGGATGGCGAGCGAGCTGGCAGGCGGGCTACCGACCTAACCTACGTTTTCGTACCGACTTAACTACCTACCTTGCGCGAGTAGCTATCACACGTCTGGTTGTGTTTATATACTTTGCTCATTTTATCATCCCTGTTTCTTGACTCTCTGAGGAGGTGGTTTGCGGTCTGAGCTCTCCTCGTTGCCATGGTTGTGAGATTGGGTAAGTAAACAAACAATGGCTTCAGGGGTAAAAACGTGAAGGTCGGGGGGCTTGATTCTTGTGGACCAGGACGTAATAAAGGCATACTCAAGCAAGTCTGGTAATCAATTCCGCTGTGGTTTCTGTGCTTGACAATCTAGGACAATGTGTTTTGCTGAAGTCATCTTTGTTCTGGTGTTGAGGCAGGTTTCAGCGAAAGATCTTGTGGCTTTTGGGATGCCACCTCCCTTTCATCCTTCTCTTCACCTCTGTCTTCACGACTTCTTAGTAACCTTCCATCCAGCCTTCATTTTGCTTTTCTGCATCACGTTTCTGACAGCAATGTTCTTCACGACCTCCTGTGCAACCTTCTCCTTGGCTTTCTCCTCATCTTTCTTCATCCATGTCTCTTTCGCTTTTCTCCACACCTCTCCTCAGACCTCTCTTCATCTGTCGCTTCACATTGTGCTTCACACTTCGCTTTGAAGCTTTCTTCCCAAGCTTCTTCGTACCTCTACGACTGTTTTTTCTCTTCAACCTTTTTTGATTACCATCCTGACAACGTCCTTGAAGACCTCTGCAATTTCTTCTGCACCATGGTTCTCTACGTTCTCCATCTCTTCATCCCTTTCACACCCTTCTTTCTCCGCACATTTGTCACACCTTCACGCCTGTGTCTACACAACTTTCTTTACAACACTCTTCCCAGGCTTCTTCACAAAGGTTTTTTTCACAACCCTCCTGAAAAAATCCCCTCCGCCCTTCTCCTAACTTTCGATACACCTTTGTGTATCCGCTCATTTATACACCTTTCTCCGCCATATCTTGATTAATATTAACGCCTTTGTTCACAGCTTTCTTTATACTTAGCTTTATAGCACTCTTCACAACTTTCTTCCCAAGCTTCTTCGCAACGTTCTTCACAAATTTTCTTCTTTACAACTATTCATTCAACCTTCCCTTACAACCTCTCTTCCAACCGTTTCACAATTCCCTCCACAACACCCTTGGCAATACTTTCCTCGACTTTCTTCCATACCTTCCCAGTTTGCTTATCGCTTTCTTCACCACCTACTTCATCCCTCTGTTGACGAATTTCTTTACAACTTTCTATTTGACCATCTTTTCGACTTTCTCCATCACCTTCTTCGCGACATGACTTCCTCTTCAACTTTTCCTCGACCTTCGATCCCCTATTCTCTTCTTCTGCTTTCTCCGCGGCCATCTTTATAACCTCCTCGGCAACTTCATCCAGAGTTCTTTAACACAACGGTTTCTTGGACTTTCCTGTCAGCCTCTTCCACAACCTTCTCAAGTTTCCATTCGACTTCCTCCGAGAGTCCTGGATTGGGATGACGGCTCAGTCCGCGGTCCACCTTTTCGTGGTGCACCTGGCAGACACTCGCACCTGTCCTATGACAAACCATCTCTCGACAACTTTCTTCACGAGCTTCCTGACCACGTTCCCGATAACCTTCAGAACTAGATTCCTCGCGACTTTCTCAACAACCTTCTCGACAACTCCTACAACAACCCTCCCAACAGCCTTCTTCGCAACCCTCTTAATAATTCCTTTGGAAACCACCGTTTGGATAACATTTGAGAACCTTCTTAACAATCTTCTCAACTATTTCTTCTTAATAAGGACCTCCCCAACATCTTTCCCAATCCATCTTTACAACTTTCTCTTCACCGTACTTTACAACCTTCTTGACAGCGCTATAGACATCTTTCTTAACAACCTTCTTGACGACTTGCTTAACAGGCTTCTCATCAACTTTCTCAACGGTATTATCAACAACCCTCTTCACAAATTTCTCAGCTACCCTTTCAACAGCCTTCTCAACAAGCTTTCCAACGAGGTTCTCCAAAATACACCATCCATAACATTAAGGGCCTACAATATTCTCTCGCCACAATCATTGGGGTATCCATGAATCATATTTTGCTGGCATCTCCTCTGTCGCGGACTTGGGCGCGAGCGACCATTGCGCCCTATTATACGTCCCGAAAGGTGGCTCGCGGACTGAGCTGTTGCTGCAGTGCAGAACCGCACATCTGGACCACTCCTCTATTCACACCAGACCACATCTTACTACGGTAATGTCAACGTCCGGATTGCCGTCATTGGCCAGCCCTTCGGTTTCTGTTCAAAGACCTTCTGTCCTACTTGGACAGTCATTCCTCATAGGTTTGTCCTGGCACCAGAAAGAACAACGTTTCATTTTACACTAATATTAATACTTTGGAACTTGAGACTAACAATTTCCTAGTATCTAACCTGCTGGGTTTGGATCAATTCTAGCGTCGTACACATATGCTTTTCCCGAAACAGTCTCATATGAGATATCCCCACTTCTGCACAATACATCAACGTTGCGGAAGTCTCAAAGTCTTACCACTTCACTCATTATATCGCGATTTAACGCCAAACCGGTTCCAACAACGAGGCTTTATAACTGAGGCTTGTTCTGCTTCCAAAGAAACAGAATACCTAAGCATATCTTTGGAACTTAGGACTAACTATGATCTCTAAGTGGAGCTATTACTTTTAAGATTAATTCTACTACGCGAGCATATATATTCTTCCTTGTGATAGGCGAATGCCGCGGAATATATAGGTAGGTCTTTGTTTCAAAATCAAATTGGGTAGTGTCGCGGACTTACCTAGAATTAAACCATATTACAGAAGTGCTAACAATGTATTAGGTCACCGTCAGTAACTGTTACTTCGGGTCTGTTGCTAGCGGGATGATCTTATAGTCGAAGACATAGGAATACTTCGCATCACTGCTCATAAATATCGCCTCACCGCGGACAGATTGTCTAGCATGAACGTCCTGTCTATGGCAGACTGCTCAATTACATCGCGGAAGTGCCAGGGCTGTAAGACTCTGAGTCCCCGTCAAAATGTTGCTCACCATAGAAGAGTGATCGCAACATAGGTTTGTCCTATTGCTATAGGGAAGCATGCCCTGTCTTACTCCCTATAATACTTGTTGAACTAGGGACTAACAATGCTCTGCAATGTCTTAAGCCTCTCTGTTTAGATATACTAAGGACATGATACTTTTAACTACTATGATCAAATATATGTTGCCCTACAACGGAGAACTTGCGGGTATATCGAAACTCATTTTCGGCGGCACATTATCAACGTCGGCGCGCGAGTGTCCGAGCCGAAAGACACTTGGTGACCGTCGACATATAATCACCTATAATCACCGTCATTATATAACTCGAGTCTTCGTCAACATATCGCTTCTTACAGATACTATCAATATATAACCTAGTCGCCGTCAAGATATTACAGGTTACTATAGGAGAGCTTTCCAGTATAGGTTCGTCCCATAATTCAACCATCAGACCATGCCATGCTTTATCTTAGTCCCATTCCTTTCAGAACTTAGGACTAACACTCAACCCTAGGTCTATCATCCTTTTTATGATCAGGCAAGTGGAAGATACAACACTTGGCACTATAATCAACATATCTCCTTACTATATGGACCTTTCCAACATCAGTATTTTCCGCAGTAGCTCGGACGCCATAACAGACATATCAAAGCTACAAGACCCTTGGGCACCATCAACAACAAACCTCTTATCACGGGCGATCTTTTTAACCACTCAATTAACAAATGCTCTGCTCTATTCCCATGACGCCGCAACCGTCTTTTTGGAGGATTGGTTGTCAATAAGCATAGAGTCTCAACATGCTTATTCCCAGAATCATCTCCACCTTCTTAACCGTTATGCTCTGGCGTTGAGATACCCGAAAATTTAATTCATCCAACGGTGTCTCTAAGACACTCATCGTCGCCATCACTCCATCCATTCATCGCCAACGTCCACAACATCATCATTACTTCTCACATAAGAATTATATCTAGACAATTCCCAACACGATAACTCTTGACATTCTTACCCTTATTTACATTATCCTCGGCCTTACTGTTCTCGACCTTGCCATTATCAGTCTTGTCAACCTCACTATATTAGGTAACCATACTATTGTTAACTTTACCATCGTCGACCTCACCCTTCTCAACTTCATCCTTCTCAGGCTCACCATGGTCGACCCTACCCTTCTCAGCACCATCCTCCGTCGCGGAGCCCCTTTCCACGGAACCCCTCGGTCCATAACCCCTCGTCGCGGAGCTGCTTGTCGCCGAGCCCCTTATCGTGGAGCCCCTTTTTGCGGAGCCCTTCTCGGCGTCATGCCTCCCGGCGGTGGCCTTTGTTGCAGCGCCCTTCTCGGTGTTGGGGGTCTCGGCGTTGTCCTTCTCAGCATTAATATCCTTCTCGGCCTCATTACTCTTGACCTTACCCTTCTTCATCCCACATTTCTCGACCGTACCCTTCTCGACCTCGCCCTCCTCAACTTCATCATCCTTCCTCACAATTTGCTCCAACTATCATCTCTCTTGCACTCATTACTTACCCTTCGTATTTCTCGCTATCATCCTCCTCGTCATTATCCTCCTCGCCATCATCCTCCTCGACATTCCCCTTCACCTACTATCCCCCATCTTTACCCTACCTCTCATCTCCCTCACGACAACTTTTCATTCCCTTATATTCTGAATTCGACGCCAATACCCTCGTCGGCTTCCTCGAGTCTCCTTCTCAAGGAAATACTGGCTGACTCAAAACGCCGACTTCCGATTCTGACCTTGGAACATCTACCTTCCTCCCGGCTTCTGTTACCAAAGGAGCCATCGCTTCTAGACTTTCAATTGCCCCCAACGGAGCAATTGAGACTCCAACTGAGAGCCAATCTTCCCTCCAACCCTTGCTTGACCAACCACACATCTCTCGCATCGGTTGCTTCGAGTCTCTCCATAACAATCCCTCGAACAGAAAGACTCACCTCAATCCGACCACCTCATCCTTCATACCCTCAGCTTCACCGACCACTTTAGCGTTCCAAGTCGCGACTACCTACTTTAACAACCCACAATCCTTTCTTCATACTGCCTCAAATTGAGCAATCGAAGGCACTACTGCCAACCAGTCCAGGTTTCCTTACCCGACAAGCCAAAATTGGTATGTTTCCTCATTTCCTCGACCAGTTGTTGTTTTCTGTTTCTTGTTTCTCATTGTTAACAATATGAAAGCTTATCTACGTTTCTCTTGGCTCAAGGGAACGCAGACTCACCGGACCAACACCAAGTTTCTTACCCAGAACAAGGTACGTTCAGCGACCGTTTTCAACGCTGAATGGAATAATGAATATTCTTCTGTTTTGCTTCGTGTTTCATTTTTTCTTTTCTGATCCAGCCTCAATCGCTCACAATTAAAACAATCAAGTCTTACAGCTCACCCATTTCAACTCTCCCTCGAGTTCAACTCCCGACACATCAATTACATAAAAACACGAAAACAATCCCAAAGAACACAACCAAACCAGCAAACATGGAGTACTTCGCTGCTCAGATTACCCCCGTAACCAACCAGGAGCGGGAGAGCCCAGTCGTCTATGAAGTTCCGGATCACCTGATTGATCCCATGTTGCTGAACGACAACAACAACAACAACAACAACGACCAGGAGCAGCCGAGTCCCGTTGCGTATGAGATTCCGGATCATGGACAAAACCTGGTCAAACCGGTGTTGTTGATCAATAACAACACCGGCCTTGTGCCAAGGGACGATGCTCTGGAGTGGAAAAATCGCTACAAAGAGGAACATGAAAAACTCCGTGAGGCTCGGCGTGAAAACCGTCGCAAGGACGGAATCATTCGTGAGATGCGGGAGGAAATCCAGAGGCTCCGGGACAGGACCGGTCGAGTTGGGAGGTTTCATGAGCGGGTAAGTGTTATTTTTCACGCTTGAGGGAAAACCGGCTAACCGCTGCTTCTTCGTAGACATGGCCCGACGAACTGCGGGACTATCTTCGCAACTACCATGAAGATCCGGCGATGTACGAGAAGATCTACAAACTCTCCTGCAAGGAGGAGAACATGTCGACAGTCGTTCGAAAGGTCCACCCTTCGATTGAGCTCGCGAAGCCCGTTGAGACTCCTCGCCCTCACCCCGACTGGGTTGGCTTTACTCGCGGCCATGCAAACGCAGGACCTCCTGCACGTGAGCCCGCAGCGCCAGCCGATGGAGTGTGCCATTTCGACAGACTGCCACACAAGCCCTTGGTCAACATCCTCAAACATCTCCTCTATAAACCAGAGGAATTGATTCACTGCCTCTCACGCCTGGACAAGTTCCAACAGCCAGATTCGTTTCCTTCCGCAGAAGAACTTGGAGACAACTGCAGCGGTCTGCCCAAGCGTTTCTTCTGGGGTCGGCGCAACTGCAACATCACTCAAGATGGTGTTGACCCTCAAAGACTCCTTGCCGTCCTCGGCGTCAACCGGCAGCTTCTGTTCCTCGGGGTCCATATCTTCTATGGCCTCAACACCTTCGCCTTTTCCAGCCTAGGCGAGATGGGCCGCTTCTTCAAGGGCATAGGGAAAGCCCGCCTCTCTCGTATCCAGCATTTCGAGCTCTTGTGGGTAGGCAACCAGTACTTGACATTTGCCCCCGAGAATGGAAAAACACCCGCATCGAAGAGGACATACGCGTTGTCATGGCTCCTCGAGCTGCCCAGACTTCGCACACTCGTCGTGCATGTTGACGAGACCAGCAAGCAGCACATCCGCCGCAAGAACGAAAGCCGCGAAGTGAAGAATCTTCTTCACAACAAGACGGCAGACCAGCCCAACAAACGCATGACGCGCTCGCTATGGAACTTGCAGGGCCTTGACTACCTGAGGCAGAAGCGGGGACTGGATGCTGTCCGGTTTTACGACTTCAATCGGGCGCATCGGGCGCATGAGGATGTGCGCAAGCGCGTAAAGGATTGGTCGTTTGCGAAGGATATTGAGCGAATTGCGCACAGGAAGAAGAAAAGGACTTGGTGGGAGCATGACGCGTTGGAGGCTGTGGACGAGCGACTTCCTGTGATCAGGCTGGATGAGCAGAGGTGGGGCCCAGGCCAGGAGGACTGGACGGCTGTCAAGGAGATCTACACCGACAACGGGTCTACCTCATACGACGAGCTCCTGAGGAAGCGCCGACAACGCGAGCGGGAGTTGGCGGAGTACTTCGGCTTTAACGACAGCAGAGAGGGAGCTCCTCAAGGCTCGGATGCCGGTTCCGATAACAGCGACGCTTCAGATGGTGATGACGAGAGAGACTCATCAGACGGCGACGATTCGGACGGATCGGACGATTCTGGCCGCCCAGTCATCAAGTCGAGGTCCAGCAGTCCGGACTCGTTGTTCGTCAGGGCGAACTCTGAGGTTAAACCTGAGGTCGACTCGGACGCAACCATCAGTGATGGGGAGATCACCGACGGAGAGAACGGTGACGATATTGAGGTGAAATCCGAGGATTCTGAAGAGGAGAAGTATGTCCCGGATGAGTACCTCGACGGCTCCGATGTCGACACCGAGAACATCAGTGAGCCAGACTTTGACATAGAAGATTCGGACGGATCCAGCGAACGTTCGGCCGATACAGAGATTACGGATAACAAGAGGGCCGTCATCAATACGTCAAGCAATAGGAACGACACCTCTGTGCCCACCGCCGCTTCATCATCCCTCTCGTCTGCCGTACCAAGACAAACGGCTTCCGGCCCCAACAACACCTTGACCAGTATGAACATGCTGAAGCAAGAAACTCCATCTGCGAACCGCCTTGGGCCCAGGCTCCCATCAACCGGCACCAGCATGCTCGTCCCGGCCGGCGGTTACAACCGCAGGTCCGCTGCCCCGATACCCACTCCCGTTGCTACTCCCGTCGGTGCGGCACTGGTCCCAAGGCTCCCATCGGGCCCGGGGCTCATGAACATGAACCCATCTCAATCCATCGTGCCGGAAACATTCGGTGCTGTACTGGCACAAACAGCCTTTGGTGCCACGCCCACCCCCGCTGCCTTCACCAGTGCGGCATCAATCCCAAGCCTCCGGCCCGGCCCAAGCATCATGAACATCAACACGGCTCAATACAAGGAGTCGGGAACTTCGGGTGCTGCACCAACACAAACCGCCTTCAGCGCCACACCCCTGTCCATCGGAAGTAGTGGGCAAACCGGTATCACAGCGGTCACCCAAGCCAACTTCACGCCAGCCAGCTCTGCTCTTACGAGGCATGCGCCCAGGAGCTCGGCTGACCCGATACTGACCCCCTTTGCCACGGCCAACGCCGCTGCGGTCCCGATATTTCCGCTCAGTCCAGGGCCCATGAACGGGGCGCCGGCAATTTTGCGAGTCTCGTTGGGACAAACAACCTTCAATGCTACGCGCTCCTCCCTCGGCGATACGTGCCTGCCCGCCCGTACCAGAGTGGTCACCGCACCCAACTCCATGCCGACCATCTCTGCTCTCAAGCGGGAAGCGCCCAGCATCCTCAATCCCAGGCCACCTCGGAAGCCGAAAATCGAGCCCACACCCACCAGACTCACGGTCGGCAGCGGTAACGGCATATCTATGGACGACGCAATCATGATCAGCGACGACTCGGATGACGACGGCCCGATCCGCGCAAAGTCCAAGAAGAGAGATCCAGATGCGGAAATGCCGGACGGGGCTGCCTATTACATGGACGTGGACATGGCTGCCGCGGGAGCGGACGTCGACGCTATGGACGTTGATGAGGACCGTTCTGGCCCGCGTGGCGGCAGCACCAGTCATGGTACACGGTCACGTTCGTCGGCCCCTTCCGAGGAGTTTGTGATTGTCGATGACTCGGATAACGGAATTGACTTCGATTCGGACGACGAGATGGATGGGGATGAGGATGCGACGGGAGAGGCTGGCATGAATTTTGAGGCGGAGGAGACCTGATCGATCATACCCTTAGGGTAGGTCAGTTCAGATCTTACTGGCTGGAGTGGAGGGGTTTCTTTTCTCATGGCTCTGTTTCCTTGTCTTGTTTATTTCTCTTCATCCACACTCGTTTCTTATATCTTTCTCTGTTCACGGCTTCAATGGCTCATGGAGTCCGGGGAATTTGTGTTTTGTTTGTCTGTAACTAGTTGCAAAAGGTTCTGTTCACAGGTTTGGGTGCGATGGCTCATGATTTGGGATTTTGTTGACGGGTTACGCAATGTTTGTTGCATGGCATTCAAGATCTTCATGGAGTTACGGGCTGGGAAGATACCATTCGCTTTCATGTATATACACAGCTCAAGACGATATAATCTATCCTCCTCAGTCAAAAGTGATCTTCTTCCCCTGGAATGGAGCCGTGAGCTGCTCCTTGGCCTTTCGTTTTGCTTCCCAGCTGGGATGTAGGGGGCCAGTGTCGTCCCGTGCCCTTTGGGGCTTTTTGGGAGGAGGTCCTTGGCTTGGCTTGGAGTCTTTGCTCGTCGATTTGCCGGCATGGCTTGCTGGTCCGTTGGTCCGCCCCTTCGGATTCCCTCCCTTCTGCCCAGAATCACCACCGTCTGCGGCCGCATCCTTATCCTTCTTGCCTTTGTCGAGCAATGGGTTGCGGATGCCTTTCTTCCAGGGCTTCGCTCCCGGATCCACGGCACCGCGCTTGAGGTCCCACCCTTCATCACGGGCATTCTTTTGTTTCTGCAAGTGCCTTGCCTTATCTCCATACTTCTTTTCCCAAATGGCCTGTCTCGCACGTTGACCGCGTCGGTTCTTCCGGACGGGAGCCTCGTCGATCTCAGACGCTGATTCTGAGCCCGAGATGTATCCCGTCATGAGCGCTGGGAGGGCCCACACGGATTCTGCTTTTCCGGAACGTTTCTCCTTCTGTTTGGACGTGGCCGGCCTCTTTGCCGGCGGCGACCGAGATCCAGAGGATGAGCTGTCGTTATCTGAGTCATCTTGATCGCTCTCTGATGTTTCATCGTCCTCGCTGGTTGAGTCTTCCTTCTCGGCGGCGCTAAAGTCGAAGAAGTCATCACTGCTCTCCGCCTTTGCAGACCTTTCTGACCTGTCATCTTCAGAGGCCCCATCCTCGTCACTGTCCTCCTCACTATCCTCGTCATCATTGCTGTTGTCGTCTTCCTCCTCCGTAGTGATTTCCATAGGATCCAGCTCCTTGGCTGACGGCTTCCTTGACCTCCCCTTGATGAGTATCTCCTCATCGCTGCCGCTCTCCTCGTCTGACCCCAAGCCGAGAAGTTTATCCAGTTCAGCAACGGCTTTCTCCTCGTCCTCTTCATCGATTTCATCCTCGCCGGAGTCAGACTGTGGCTTCTCATCCTTTCCAGAGCTTGTCCCGCTTTCTTTTTCGCTCTTTGTCTTGGATTTCTTCTCTTTGGATTCCTCGGCGGCCACATCTCCATCGTCATCTTTCTTTGACTTCTTATCTTTCTTTTCCTTCTCCTTCTCCTTCACCTTCTTTTTCTTGCCTGACTCTGACCCGTTCACTGCATCTTCCGCCTTCGTCTTCTCCTTGTTCTCCCGGACATTCGAATCCGTCGCGCCATCGCCGCCATTTCTCACCGCCTTTTCCTTGCCAGCTCCCTTTTTCGGTACCTCCACACCTAATGCTCGACACATCTCCTCCACAGCCTTCTCAACAACCCGCTTCACTTCCGGCCTGTTATACAGCGCACTGGTGACATTGTGCAACAGGGCGCGTTCCTCGTCGGTCAACTCTGGCTTGGGCACACCGGCTCGGAGGGCCTCGGGAAGACGGTCGCCAGCGGCGGCGACTGGCTTCAGCCGCAGCAGCGATGAGCAGAGGTGGGCATGGGCAGTTTGATGCAGGTCGAGCGACTTGAGGACAACCACCTCGTTCTCGATGCGGGCGCGCTTTGCCGGATCGGTCTTCTTGTCCTTGAGACGCTTGGATTGGCGCTGGCGCTCGTGGCCTTTGGCGGTTTTGAGGGCGTGGAATAGGTCACCGCGGAGGCGAGCGAAGAGGGCATCGAGTGAGGGCTCATCGCGTTTCCGTTTGGGCATGATGGCGGAAGATGTTGTCGCGGAGGGTCCAATTGGTGTGGCAATGAGGAGGAACTGTATATGACCCCGGCTCTCACTGATATCGGCGCGGGTTTACTGGCGTGAGCGGTGGTGGTGATGGTTCTCGTGGTGTTGAGCCGTGAAGCTCCCGAAACGAAAAGATGGAAACCGCCCCACCAAAATTTTAGTGGGTCCACAGCTCTGCGGCCCATTCCAAGCTAACCCGATCCGGTCAAGTGTTGCCAAGCCAACGCTTTCCGAACGCGGTCGCGCTTCCAAGTTTGTGTCGAAGCTCAACGCGTAACTTTGGCGTGTAACGTAAGGAGGACGACCGAAGGCATGGAACGCGATCAGCTCTGCCCATTCACCTAAAACCATCGAATCTTTTTGACGACCACCTAAGTACCGGGCGGCGGAGGGCCACGCCGATACTACATCTCGTCAAGACGAGTTATCTACGACATCTTCGGCCCTCGACATGCGTAGCGCCATCCTTGAGCTTCAGACTTCCGGCTCTCCGACTTGGCTAAATTCACCATCCCCATAACGACGCGACAGTGCTACGCAACTTTGTTGTCGTTTTTTATCGATTTAGCCCTTCGCCTGTGTCACTGTTTTCTTAGATTCCCGATTCCAAAACAGCGCGCTCGCCTTGGACCTCTTTCTTCCTCTCCCTCGCTCTGCGCCGCTGCGCTCGACCGCGCGCGCCGATCCGACCTCCCTCGCCATGGCAGCCGCAGGACGCACCATCCAATACACCATCCCATCAAGGGAAGACTTTAATAAACTTTCTGATGAACAAAAAACACGAATCAACGAGGCGGTATGTTCGCTGCCAAACCTCCGCGCTTTCCCGTTTCTCCGCGTCGCTAACCACCACCTCCTCCTAGTTCGACCTTTTCGACTCCAACAAGGATGGTCTCCTCTCGTATGAGGAATTCCGCTTCGTCCTGCGCGCGCTAGGCTTCGAGCTTCCCAAGCCGCAGACATACGAACTGTTAGTCCGCCACGGGCAAAAACCCGCCAACTGGCCGCACGACCAGGACTGCGCGCCCGTCTACCGCCTCTTCAGCCTCGCCACGGCACAAGCCATCGCTGGCTCCCTCGTGCGCGCGCGCGACCCCCGCGAGGAACTTCGTCGCGCTTTCCGCTTGTTCGATATCGACGGCAAGGGGCTCATCACACAAGATGACTTGCGTAGGGTCAGCAAGCAGGTCGGGAACAACATCCCCGATGCCGATATTGTCGCGATGATTGAGGAGTTTGACGCGTCTGGGAAGGGGGGGGTTGACGAAGACGAGTTTTTGCGATTGATGATGTCGAAGAAATGAGAAGTGGTAATCTTTCTGGCGGGCGCGAATTGGTTTGTGCGTTTATTGCAGAGGAGTCGGCAAGCTTCGTTTGATACCCGGGCCGCGTTTGTCGGAGTGCCTGTTTGGATGGGTCCAAGAAGACGGAGTGTGTTAGCCGCCGTGGGGACTTAGGTAGGATTTGACAGGGCGGGAACAAGGCACAGGACGTTCAGCGACTCGAATTCTGGGTTACGATATACACTGCACTGTTGAAGGAGCATGGGCATTTTGGCATCTAACAATATACACTCTTCCCAGTTTTGGCGATTGCCACGATGTTCCTTTGGTCCACTGAACTCTCTGAAGGAGGCTGCTCGTCTGACTCGCAGCCGTCTGCTCAACACGGCTGGGTGTTCTTGGCCTGTCAACCACCGAGTGTTAACCCCGACCAATCTCGAATCAACTCAACTAAGGACAGTGTCGGTGAGTTGGACGAAGGGGCCTGAGGAGTAACAAGGGGTGGAAATATGGCTCTTTTGGCACCGATAATATCGACTGGTCCAACCTTGGCGATGAGAGTTCGCTCTATTATGCAGGATAGAAGAGTGGCTCGAAAAATTCTGGGATATTTTTTTCCAACATTTTCACCATCCCTGGGCCATGATATGGAGGTTGATAAGGCAACATAGTAATTACTGCCTTTCCCGGGTGTCCGCCTCGGACTAAAGGAGAGAGATATCGAGCTTAGTTCCCTGACCAAAACAACAACAATGACGCAGAATTGTAACGTAGGCGTCCTGAATCGAGTCCATCATGCTTGAATGGCAGGCCTTAATCTGGCGAACATATCAACGTTGTTCAATGGCACAACAATTCAATCTTCTCCTATGTAGAGGAAGGCCGTGAGCAGCTAGGAATTCATGCTCCACAAACAAGGCTGGCTCGTGTCTGGGTCACGGCCGCGGGACGAAGAGGATCCAACGTCTTTTCTCGAGATCCACTGACTTAACTATGTGCCAATCCTCAAGAGGGAAGTGGGAATTTGAATTTACCTACCTACCTAGAGCCTGCGAGGCCACGCAATGCCTAAGTTGAGCACCACCGGCATATCACTGTGTATGGGATGTCCCGAGTACATGCCTGTACTTCATGCATCTCGGGCGCTTAGGGAGGTACAAGATCAAGTGGATTGGCTCTGGATCTTGACACCACATCATGAAGCAGAAGCCGGTGCTCTCCTCTGTGTCCCGGAATCGGCCGAAGTGGAGGATGGCCGCAGAAACCGCGAAGGGCAAGGACCCGATGTGTCTATCTATTCGTGAAGCGGGCACTCCCGTCGCGGATGCGGGGGCGGGTCGTTCAGCATGAAGCCGGGGAGGGGTATTATACAAAGGGTGTTGCTGATGACGATTTTTGATGATTTTCATCTCTACTAAGGACATTGGTACACTGTGACAGTGTGAATATCAATCATGTGTGCACGTTGTCCTTTCCGAGGGCCATAATTTGCTTGCAGTTTGTTGCGTTAACGAACGAAGCTGGAGAATGCCGGCCACGGAGGTGACCTGGTTCGCTTCATCCGTATCCAGAACTCAATCTGACGGTGTGTCTGCAACCAAACGAAACAATCACAGTAACCGACGCGTTGATTCCTCAGACTCCCATAAGTCTCAATTCCATGGTTGCGACTCGGGAGATAGGAGTCCGTTGGTCCGGAATGAATGCCGTTATCAATGCCCATTGATGCCCATAATGTGGGTTTCCAAACCAGACCGGTGCCGCAAGTGCGCATAGGTCCCACAGACATAGCAACCAAGATAAGCTGATGAGAACCGTGGCCGGAATGAAGCCTATCATCAGGACGGGAAGCAATAGAATCAAACGGAAGCCCGGAGGCCTCCTTGCCTTCGCTACCTGCGTGATTGTCACAAAATGTCTAAGCAATGCAGCAGACCGGTGACGGAATCGTATTCAGCCCATGAAGTCAGTTACGTAGGTGAGTCCTCCGTAGAGGTAGTATCAGCCAGACACCCTTCAGCTGGGCGTAGGTATTGTTACACAGCCCCACCGCCACTCGGCCATGCTCGGATATCAAGATCAAGAGTCAGCCCCGGCCGGGAAAGCTGATGAACCCGGGGTCGGCGGATCCCGGGGAACGGAGAGGGCCGGGAGACGGGGTGAAAAGTGGAGGGGGTGGAGGCTATCGGGATCGGCAATGTTGTGTGGACCTCCGACACGGAGAGCCGAAGAGGCACGGCCTACGATATTGAGCCCCCGGGAGAGGCAAGCTTTTACGTTATTGCGAGGCGGTGTACGCCTGTTTGAACCACGGTCAGGTGAACTGGAGCGTGATGTAGGAAGAGGCTGCATAAAGCTACTCTTTTACTGTGTATAAACTGCTGGGAGGTACCTAACCCTGATCCTGATGCTGGTGATAGAGGTCGCTTCAAGCCCGGGAGAAATCGGAAGGGCGGTGAATGCTCGGGGCACCCCCGGGTGTGCTCGAACCCAGCAGAGCTTCCAGATCAGGGGCATCGAAAAGCGGTAAGATTGATCCGGGGATTGTGAGACGAATGGCGAGC
Organism: Mycothermus thermophilus; assembly: GCF_041956435.1. Lineage (NCBI taxonomy): Eukaryota > Fungi > Ascomycota > Sordariomycetes > Sordariales > Chaetomiaceae > Mycothermus > Mycothermus thermophilus. Next base: position 2,997,477 of record NW_027191430.1, read on the forward strand.
TGCTCGAACTTCTGGGGTTGGTGAAACACAAAGAGATCTCATCATGGCCATGCTCTTACAACATTGGACTCGGCGTCCTTGAAGCCAGTGATCGTTGTCTTTGAACAGGAGGGTTTTCTACTCCCATGCACTATACTTTCTCTCTCCTCTACTCCTTTCCATGTTCCGCAGCCATCCAGCCCTTCATTTTCGCACCTATTTTCTTTTTCGTCCATCTGAGTTTTCTTATTCTCTTCTCTCCTCCAAGGAAACATGACCAGCGACACCCATTGCCGGCGTTGGGCCGTCAGCCAATCATTTTACATGCTTTGACAATCACATGCAGGCGACAACGACCAGGCCTGGCCCTGCGCCAAGGTCACGTTCTCGCCCGGTTACGTAAAGTGGCTAGGTCCCAGCAGAAAGATTGTCACGTGGATGCATCATCCTCCATTCTCCAGGTTCTCCAGCTGCTCCAGATTTCTCCAGGTTTCTATCCATTTTTATCGTCTGTTGTGCACTGTGTTGTGCACGGTTTGTTGATACCGGCACACAAACGTTGCTGTTGCAGGTCTGTGATATCGGGCAATGTCGGAGGAGTAGTTGATGCATTGCGGGCCGCTGCCCTATGACGGAATGCCGTTGGAACCGGAAAAGGCAAGTGGGAAGTGGGGCCGCCTTGCTCTCTGAAATCTTCACTTCCTCGGCCGCCAGAGAATAACACCTGATAAAAGATTGTGACAGGCACTGTGAAGCAACGAGGGCAAGGTTGAGCTTACACGATGTCATCAATTGAACTGCCCGGAGGTAGAAAATGAAAGATAAACTCGTGATACTGCTTCTCCTGCGGTTGGAGAGTCATCGTCGATGTACCTGGGTGGCGGTTTCTGGTTCTGGCAATTCGCGGGGAAGCGGCTCCCTCAGCCTTGGGCATTTTCGGGTTAGCGGCGATCAGAGGCGAGTGTCACCCGCCGAGGGGAGTTTTCACAGCGGGGCGCTCTTTCCATTTCTTGCGTTCCAGAACCGCCTGCCGCCAGTCCGGTTGCATGCTCGCCAAGACTCAGCACGAGTTCCCAAGGCCGCGGTTCGCTAACGGCGGCACGGGAACTCCAGGCTTGTCACCTAAGATTTGCGATCCTTTGCCAATTGGAACGGGGAGAGTTCGTCTCGGCGGGAGCCTGGCAAGGCGGCGGCTGGACGCGGCAAGCACTTGACCTCAGGTGAACAAGGTTCCGTCTCGGGCACCATTCCAAGGTTCCAATTGCGATTCCAATTCCACCCCCCCAGGCCTGAGACAGGGACACGAGATTACCGTCTTTCTGTATCATTATCACGAGACATTCAGGATTTTTCTACCCCAGGCACCGTGGATTCAATGGCTTCTCATCAGCACTTACCAGCCCCCGGTGAAATTATGGAAGATCTGAAGTCATGTGCCACGATGAGCCTTTCTCACCGACCGGGAACCATGTCTGAGGTCCACCTACACAAACCTGGGAAGCTGAACGGAACCCAGTGTTCGTGTCGACTCCAAGCTGACATTCTGGTGATGACTACGTCACAAAGGCGAATTGGTCTAGGAGGGGTTGCAGTAAGATGCCGGAAATGGCAACAAATTACACAACCCTCAGAATCACATCAGTCACTTCAGCATCGGATTGCATCCGCACACGCAGCAAACAGCACGAGTGAACAAGTAACAGAGACACAGTGCGTGTTCGACCGTCGTCCCTTTTTGTCTCTATTGTCGTCGTCGTCAAGGGCCCTGATCTGCAGGTGAACAGCGGGCGTTCCGAACGGTGACAGGGGTGGAAAAGCAGATGCTCCGGAAACATTTCGTGACCTCGGGGCGTACAACTTGGAACAACGTATTACGGACACTCCCCTTTGCCCTGGCTCTCCCGACCACTGCCCCGGCCTGGACCCCATCAACCGACTGGCGGATCGCTGTCGTCACTCGTCATTGGGTGCCCCAGGTTATTTTGCCCCACGCCCCTTATAAACCTCCCTGCTCGGCCTCGGGCCCGGCAGACAGGAGTCTTCTTGTTGTTATCAGTACTTCCTTGTTGTTCTCTAGCTCCTTCGCCCAGCACGAAGTTCAAGTGGATTTTCCGTAGCGCGCATTGCCGAGTCGGCGTCAACTTCCGGCCGTTCTATCTTTCTCTGGACACACGCCCCATGTCGTCCCGACATCAACCTCTCCAGGAGGCACTTATAAGAACCATGAAGGAACCCGTTGTCAGACCTCCTTCTCCCTACGTAGATCCAACCGTCAAAGGCCCAAGTCGCCAACTTCTTCTTTCCCAACAACCATCCTCAGCAGCCGCCAGAATGATTCCCGCAAGCGTCAACAAGACCGCCCTCCACCCCGGTGGCATTGTCCCTCAACGGGACCACACTGAGCTCGGTATGGCAACGCACCTTGTGCCAACATCTTGCCTGTGCTGTCTCGGCTAACCATCCACAGAGGAGGAGCTCTACGAGAAGGCTCACATCGACTACACCCGCGTCGCTATCGTAAGTGAAGCATGAGGCTCATCACAACGGCATCATGCTGACGAGGTCGACAAACAGATCCACAACCCCTCCGTCGCCTCTCTCTACGAAGATGCTCTTGTCTATGAGACCGGCACGGCTATCACCTCCAGCGGCGCTCTGACCGCCTACTCGGGCAAGAAGACCGGCCGGTCACCCAACGACAAGCGTATTGTCAAGGAGCCGACATCAGAAAAGGACATCTGGTGAGTTTTCCCCCATGGACTGACTCGAAGGAGACACAAAAATTAGAGTCTGACCATGAATTGCAGGTGGGGCCCTGTCAACAAGCCAATGGATCCTGAGGTAAGCTTTTGGTTGCATTTGCGTTTTTGCTGCATTCGCGATTCGGCTTTGTCTGCGTCGATCTGCCATCCTTGCCTCTTTTGCCCGCTTGTGCGAATCCGTCTTGTCACGAGTTGCACACAGCTGGGCAGGAGACGGTGGAACCACGCACCATTGCCTCGGGACGGTTTCCAAGGCTCAATGGCTTGAAAACATGGTTTCAACGGTCGATCAGTCGGACAACCGGATGCACATGTCCACATGTCTCTTGGCGCCGACATCACCGTTGTCCAGGCCAAAGCCGAGCCGGTTGCACATCCCTGTCGCTGTGTCGTCATACCCCCGGTCTTCCGACTCGGGGGTCCGGGGTTCCACTCGCCAAGTGCCGAGGCCCAGCCGGGCTTCGGCTCTGCCAAGCTCGGCGGGCATCACGTGACACCCCCGAAAATGACCAGTGAGACCAACCACCAGTATGCCGCAGCTTGCTAACAAGGAACAACGTACAGGTCTGGAAGATCAACCGGGAACGCGCCATTGACTACCTCAACACCCGCAACCGCATCTACGTCGTCGACGGTTATGCCGGCTGGGATGAGAAGTACCGGATCAAGGTCCGCGTCGTGTGCGCCCGGGCCTACCATGCCCTCTTCATGCGCAACATGCTCATCCGCCCGCCAAGGGAAGAGCTGCAAAACTTCCACCCTGACTACACCATCTACAACGCCGGCAGCTTCCCTTGCAACCGCTACACCGAGGGCATGACTTCGGGCACCTCGGTCGCCATCAACTTCGCCGACAAGGAGATGGTCATCCTTGGCACCGAGTATGCCGGTGAGATGAAGAAGGGCATCTTCACTGTCATGTTCTACGAGGGCCCCGTAAAGCACAACATCTTGACCCTGCACTCCTCGGCGAACGAGGGCAAGAACGGCGATGTCACTCTCTTCTTCGGTCTGTCTGGCACCGGGAAGACCACCCTGTCTGCGGACCCCAACCGCGCTCTGATTGGTGATGATGAGCACTGCTGGAGCGATGACGGTGTTTTCAACATCGAGGGTGGCTGCTACGCCAAGTGCATCGGTCTCTCGGCCGAGAAGGAGCCCGATATCTACGGTGCCATCCGCTACGGCTCTGTTCTCGAGAACGTCGTCTTCGACCCCGAGACTCGCGAGGTCGACTATGATGATGCCACCCTCACCGAGAATACCCGCTGCGCCTACCCGATCGAGTACATCAGCAACGCCAAGATCCCCTGCATGTCCAACAACCACCCGAGCAACATCATCCTGCTCACCTGCGACGCGCGCGGTGTGCTGCCGCCCATCAGCAAGCTCAACTCGGCGCAGACCATGTTCCACTTCATCAGCGGCTACACCTCCAAGATGGCCGGTACCGAGGACGGCGTCACCGAGCCGCAGGCGACTTTCTCGTCTTGCTTCGCCCAGCCCTTCCTCGCCCTCCACCCCATGCGCTACGCCAAGATGCTCGCCGAGAAGATCGAGAAGCACAACGCCAACGCCTGGCTCCTCAACACCGGCTGGGTCGGTGCTGGCTTCGCCCAGGGCGGCAAGCGCTGCCCGCTCAAGTACACTCGGGCCATTCTCGACGCCATCCACTCGGGCGAGCTCGCCAAGCAGGAGTACGAGACCTACGAGGTGTTCAACCTCCAGGTGCCCAAGTCCTGCCCTGGCGTGCCGAGCGAGCTGCTCAACCCCAAGAAGGCGTGGAACGCCGGTGAGGAGAGCTTCAACGTCGAGGTCAGGAAACTCGGCGCTCTCTTCCTGGAGAACTTCAAGAAGTATGAGAGCGAGGCAACGCCGGAGGTGAAGGCCGCGGGGCCGGTGCTTTAAGAGGGTTTGGCTGATATGTGGAGGAGAAAGGGTTTGGATAGAGACTTGGGTTTATTTTCTTGGGTAATTCTTTTGTCTGCATGGGATTCGGCGCTTTTGATTTTGTTGTCCGCCACGCCCAAGAGTGCGTGTGTCGGCTTGGGCATGATCTACCAGGTATCTAGTGAACTCTGCCTATGAGCAGCAGGGAATATGGGAATACATGGGTGGCATAAGAATGGGATGTGGACATGAAGCCGAGGGAACACACTGGCCAGATAGCCGTGGTAGTTGGTGGTGAAAAGTTGAAAGATTCGAACACTTTGTGACCTCGTTGAAGCGGCCTAGGTGATGTCATGTCCTCAGTGAGAAGGTGTCCCCATCGCCGAGCTCAAGGAGCACGCAACAGACCGCAGTTCTCTTCCGCGCCATCGACTCAAATCTCCGTTCTGGGACTGGATATTTCCCCAGCACAATTTACCTCGATAGGTCTGTACTTCCAAGGATACTAACTCAATGTGGACTTGTCAAACTCGTGCTGGGCCGGGCACTTTGTCCATGAGCTTCTGGATGTGTTCTCGCCATTTCAGCTGGGACATTCGAACCCAACCTTAAGCATCGTCCAAGGGCTTTCCCCTTCTGGCCCCTAGGTTCCTAAAATGATAACGTCCAAGGTTTCTCTTTTCTGGCTCTGAGGGTTCCCAATTGACAGGGCAACCTTATTTCTGGAAAGGGCATAAAGTCATCGGGGACCTTAACCTTAACCCCCTCTGGTCCTTCATGCTTGAAAGGAAAAGCTCATCAGGGCAAGCACTCTCCAGCACATGGTAACATTGCAGTCCACGCTTTCTTTTGCTCCTTCCCTGGGATTTTCAAACCCCCTTCTCCCCTCAACGACCCAGAAATCCTCGTAATCGAGCGATTGGAGGCAAACCAATCTCACCACTTCCTCAAGAATCCATCCGCCAGAAGTCGACCGGTGGTGAACTCGCCAACCCGAGCCTCCATCCTCCTTAATACTCCTTCTTCTCTTCGCCATCTATCGGAAGTGCCCCTCATTCTCCGCATCGCAACGCGGTATCATAATAGTCATAATCATAATAGCGTGGCTTTCGACTCTGGCCTCCGTCGCAGCAATCCATCAGGAGCACTTTGCCTCCAGCTGCAGCTTCGGCCTGGCATTGCTCATGCCCGTGCCTGTCACGGAGGCACTCATCGACACATCGCTGGCCGACGAACGCCGCCATTGACCACGGGTCAATACCGGAGATATCCTGAGAAAGTCGTCACAGACTGACAACTCAACGACCATCCATTGAGCCTCTGACTCGATCACGAGACGGAAAGTCCAGCAGAGGACCCCCTTGAATCGACATCACCAACACCCAACCGAGAACACACCACACACCGTTCAAGATGGGCATGCTTGGCATTTGCCCCTTTCTCCCGATAGGATTCATCCTCCTCCGAAGCTTCATCTCCTACTTCTCCTACGCCTTCAAATGGGTCATCGTCCCTACTCTCCTCGGCTTCGACATGACGACCATCGTCGCCGACCCCGTTAGCTACCCTTTCCCCTCGGTTTTCTTGTACACCTTCTTCCGCTGCGTTTCCGCTGCCTGGTCCGTCCTCCTGGCTGTCGGGGCCGTCACCGTTCTCACCTTCAAGAAAGAATACTTCTACGACTTTGCGGCCGCTGTTGGGTTCTTGACCGCGCTGTCGCAGAGCACGAAGGTGTATGATGACAACCAGGCCTCGGTATTTTGGCTCTTGGTGAGGGGTGTCCCCATGTGGGACTTCGAGCCTGTGAAGAGGGCCGTGGGCAGCGTGATCGATCGGCTTATGACGGGGACGGCGAGGTCTGGAGGGGCCGGCCAGGGCCTTGTTGACTGGGAAGCCGAAGGGCTCGGGATGGATTGGAAGCAGGGCTTGGTGACCATCTTGGTGATGGTCTGGGCCGTGAAGTGTGAGTCCTCCCCCGTTCAGGCCGTGGATCAGCTCCTTTTGTTGACGATGGAATCACATGCTGACTCGCTGGTTGTTATCAGTTGGAGCGTACACGACTATTCGCACCATCCTTCGCAACGGCGACTCTCGTTTCGACGAAGTCCGCACAGACCCCAAGGTTTTCCTGGCCTTGTTTATGATTCAGATTGTTTGGATCATGGCGTGCTTGGGACCCGTCATTGCGCTCAACATGGTGCCGCCTGAGGCCTTCCCATACATCAGCCCAGTTCAATGGGAGCTCGAGTACACGGTGCGGATGGCGCTCTTCTGGTTCGGATTGTGCGTCTGCGTCCGTGGGTTGTGCATCGAAACCATTGCCGACTACCAAATCTCGAAGTGGCGAATTGCTAGAGCATTCAAAAAACACAAGGAGGTGTTTTGCAGCTGGGGCTTGTGGAGTGGCTGGTGAGTTTTCTGTGTTTCATCCCACCTCAGATAGATGTTCAGAGAGAACTAACCATCACCACAGCCGCCATCCCAACTACTACGGCGAGTGCCTCTTTTGGCTGGGCCTTTCCATTGCCTGCCTTGCGGTGCTCATCTCCGAGGTCGCTCGCAGCATGCTTGGTCTCACTTGGCTTGGCGCGGTCCTCTTGTGCGTCGCAAGCCCCATGTTCACCTTTTACTTGATCCGCGACCTCAGCATCCCCGTCGTCGAGAAGAAATACGACGCCCTGTACATGCACCGCAAAGACTACAGGCGTTGGAGGCGCACCGACACCCTCCGACTGTGGTTGGACAGGGACCAGGAGAAGCCCGTGGAGTGCAGTGGCGAGCCGGAGGAGGCTGACGAGTAGAGCGAGGGAACAAGCCTTTCTTCGTGGACAGCCCGGTTGGAGAGGACCAAAAAGTTGATCCTCCAGAAGGCAAGGGCTTAGAAGGCAAGAGGACATGATATTGTTGTTGGCGGGGAGATGAAGAGATGAGAGTGCGCAAAGGCAAGAAAACGCCAAGGAGAAAGGCTCCGGGATGGGTAATACTAGTGCTAAGAAGATGCATACCTTTCAGCGAAGCTCATAATGTCTGATAGGTTAGATTCTGTAAACGAGTAGTCCCGATAACAGCGGCTCTGCCTCGCCGATGACCCATAATGGATTTTCTTGATTCGTGAGTTGCGTCAATCGAAAAATATTTGTGTCTATGCTTCGGGGGATCGAGTTCGCCGAGATATCCCAGGGATGTGTATGTATCCAGGTCGGAGGACATGTAATCCCTTCAACCCAGTATGACATCCTGCTACCACTCTCGCTGCCTGGAAACCCTCCAGCGAAACCACCAATTCACCGACGCGTTCAAGTCTCCCGGTTGCTGTTCCTGACCCGATGCTGAGGATGCGTCGTCATCCTTTTGCTTGGCCTGGCGTCGTACCGGCGGGAGTCCGCTCCTCACGCTGTGCCACCAGCCAAGCGGTATGTACAGCACATCCCCAGGCATAAGCGCCGCCTCGACCAAATGCTTCTCGATCAATCGCTTGGCCTTTGTCAACTTCCCCAGCAGCTTGGTCGCCTCCTCCAGCTCGGGGCCCAACATCTCTTCGTCGTCGCCATTGGACATGGCATCCTCGCCCCAAATGACCCCCTCCCAAACCCTCTTTTCGACGCCTTGCATCATTTCAATCCCGCGAATCGCGGGGTTGGTGAGGACGGGGACGGGGCTCTCGACGCCTCCGGCTGACACGGGGATCCCCCCCAGCGCTTGGCGCAGCTCAATGTACCGGGCCTTGACCCACGACTTGACCGAGCTGTACACCTCGGTCCCGGGGTCGGCGGGCATCAGCCGGACGGTTTTGGGCCCGCGCAGCTGGCAGAAGAGGTTGGGGTTGGGATCGCGGTGCCAGGGGGTGAAGGTCGGGGTGAGGCCGAGCCAGATGGAGGAGGTATAGATGTCGCCTTGGACTAGTTGGTTCCCGTTGTTTTCCATGCTGGTTTTGGATGGGAAGGGGGTTGATTGGGAGGGCGTGGGTACGGTCAGCACGGCGGGAGTGGCTACGTCGTGCTGGAGCTCGGCTGGGAGGTCAGACAGGGCAGCTTGTGCGATGTAGAGCTGCGTGAGGCGGGCTTCTGGGTCTAGACGGGAGGCGTTGAAGTCAAGGGCCGCGTCGAGGAGGGCGAAGGGCGCGTGGAAGGACAGGAACATGGTGTCACCGGCATGGGGATGTTCCGATTGCGATAGCTGATCGGCAAGCTCGTTGCGGAGGAGAGAGCATAGCTGTTGCCTCTCCGGATCGGAGGAAGCCAGCAGCCAGCGGATGAATGTCGCTAGGGGACTGGATGTGGAGAGTTTGCCATCATGTCCGCAGGTGATGATGAGTTCATAGCGGATGGGGTGAGTGAGGTACGGATGAAAGCATTGTAGGAGGCCAGATGGAACATGGGTTTTGTCTTGAGGGTGGAACCATTTGGTCAAGGCGGGGAGGACGAGAGGGTCAGGGGAATCGTTAGACTTGGAGGATGATGTAGATGATGCCAATTGCCGAAAGACGAGGGGTTGACCATCAAGTACTGCCAAACGCCGAAATGTGGCAATGTCAACGTTGTGATTTACCTCCTCGACGGGCTGAGGACTTGGCGTTGGCCACCGGGCAGTCTCTGCAGCGAAGTGCCGTCTGGAAGCATGTTGGATGATGAGGGGTCTCCAGCAATGAGGTCGGGGGCGAAGCATCATGAATTTTGGTTGCTTTCATGTACGGAGTAGCATTTTAGGAAGCGCCCTCGACTGTAGAGATGGTGGATGTCTGACGGTTTAGGTCTGCTGGTGACGACCGGAATTTTCCTGCTCATAACAACCCATCCATCTCATCATTTCCATCTTCAACACCCAAATTCTTGAGTTGAGGTCAAGATAGCGGGTGTGAGACGGAGCGCACGTGATTTCGTCAGGCCGTCCGGGACCCGGCAACCCCCAACCCAACCCTGCCTGAGCCCTGCCCAGGCCCTGCAGCCCCGCGGCTGGGATCGGTGCACGGACCAATCCAGCCGCCCGCCGCCTCCGCGGATCGATCCAAAGTCAAACCGAAGCAGAAACAAGCAAGGGGAAACATCAATCTACCACATCAACAAAAGATAAAAAAGCGACCTCAACACAACACCCACTCGCCAGTCCGTGGGCTTTCTTCTCAACCCTTTGCAACCCCTCTCGTTGTTCGCCTGATCATGCCGGCGCCATAGACACAAGACGATCGACCTGCCACCGCAGACGGCCGAAGAATTTGGGGATTCGAGACTTTCCAACCCGAAATCGTTCCTCATCTGACGCCACTTGTTTCTAACACTAGATCGTCTCGCCGACCTCTGCTGCATCTTCGATACTAGGCGACCGACCACCTGCTGCTTCGTTTCCGTTCGCATTGGGCCTGTCCTTCTCTCGCGCCTACCACCATGTCGACCTCATCTGGGACTCCCGAGTCCTGGATTTCGTCCTTTTGCTCGCTGCTCGGCCATGAATACTTTGCCGAGGTATCGGAAGAGTTTATTGAGGATGATTTCAACTTGACTGGCCTTCAAAACCAGGTTGCCATGTACAAGGAGGCGTTAGAGGTGCGTTTCTATCGTCTTCACATCCCCCCGGCAGACCACTAACCCTGCTAGATGATTCTCGACGTCGAGCCCGAGGAGGACGAGAATGACGATGACGAAGAGGAGGAAGAGGAAGACGAGGATGCTTCGGGCGATGTGGGCGATGGGACGACCAGGAGAGAGCGGAGACACCACCGCGTGGCCAGCGACCTGTCGGTCATCGAGTCGTCCGCCGAGATGCTGTACGGCCTGATCCACCAACGCTTCATCTGCTCGCGCGCCGGCATCCAGCAGATGGCCGAGAAGTACGAGTTGGGCCACTTTGGCGTCTGCCCCCGGACAAATTGCAACCAGGCTCGTACCCTGCCCGTCGGCCTTTCCGACATCCCCGGCGAGGATACGGTCAAGCTTTTCTGCCCATCGTGCCTCGACGTTTACGTCCCGCCTAACAGCCGCTTCCAAACCGTCGACGGCGCCTTCTTCGGCCGTACCTTCGGCGCGCTCTTCCTGCTCACCTTCCCGGAATACGATCTCTCCCGCTCCGCCGCCGAAGCTGCCGCTAGCCTTGGCCGCGCCGCCGACGAGCAGGGCATGTTGAACGGCATGTACACCTGCAACATTGCTCCGGGGCTGGGTCGCGACAAGATCTACGAGCCGCGCATCTACGGCTTCCGCGTCTCGGAGCTGTCGCGCTCCGGCCCGCGCATGCAGTGGCTGCGTGACAAGCCCGAGGACATGTCAGTGTTGGACGAGGCTCGCCGGTTCCACGCCGAACACGGAGGGGACTCTGATTCGGAAGCCGAGCAGCAGAGCAGTCGCGGACATGGGCGCTACAGCAGGAGGCATACGGCGAGGAGGCGACCGGGCGGCGGTGGGTCGGCTCGTCAGCGTCAGACCCAGCGCCAGACGCAGAACGGGAGCCCCATGGCGGTGGAAACCAACGGTGCCGAGTCGGAGCTTTAGGAAGGCCGGCCGAGCATTGGCTTGACGTACACTCCAGTGGGGAATGGAGTCTCCAGCTCCAGTTCATGATGGATGGATACACGTCGATGGGGATCGTCCTATTGCCTTTTCAATCTCACTACCTATCCTCTCTCCTCTTTCTCCTCCTCTTTCTACCCCTCTCTCTCGCATCGTCGGCGTTGTTTTCTCGGTTTCCGGAGGGGATTTCGGTGAATGACGACAAGCTCCGTATATGGCGTTGGAGAGCGGCAGGGTGTCGGGATGTTGTGCATGGATTGCGAGGTGCTTGCTGGGGTTCTGGGATTTTTCTGGTTTGGGAGGAAACGGCGGTGGAGGTGATGGAAAGACATTGTGGTCGCGCGCTCCTGGGCCAAAAATGTGACTCTCACAATACATAGCATACAGACAGGGCAAGGCGACGGAAGACACACAAACCAACCAGGGGCCGAAGGATTGGACGTTGAGCGCTTGACTTCAGATGGCATGGCATGGATAGGTGGGCTCATAGACTCGGATGGGAGGGGAGAAGGAGGTCATGATGTGTGTGTTGTGTTTGTGTAATACAGGTTTTGTTTCGTAGCTTCCTTGGCCTGCTGTGCTGTGTTGTGATGCTGTGGATGGTGTTCAGGGTGGGGAGAGCTGTGGCTGCTCGGATGTCAGAGCCGGGAAGGTTGAACCAGGTTCTCCACATTTCGGGACGGGGATCCACTCCGCAATTTTGATCTGGTGGAGAAATGTGGGACGCGAGATAGAGCAGTCTGGGCCAGATTTTTCCCACGATGGGGCTTCTCGAAGTTGACAGAACACAGCACACGAGCACTTGCATCGACAAGCTCTCGAGTCTCACAGCGTTTCTCGACACCGGCAGAGTCATACAGTAACTCGGCATGACGCATTTTCCACTCTGAGCCTCATGTGTCAAGGCCACGACATGGGTGTTTAGGGGATGACATGAGGATCCAAGTTCAAAGCTTCAGAACTCGCAAATCATGAACATATGGATGGAGCAGCTACTTGTATTTGAGGTAAATTTTCCACCTTTTGCATCTGATTGATGAGAAAATGAAAGAAGTCTGTGAACACCATCAAGACAAACCATGAAACTTTCGGCGCCTGTGACCCGTGATGGATGGAAGTGGACCTCTCCTCACCCTTCCTGGTTGCAGCCGGCACCGTCTCCGGGCCAGGGGACCACCGCTGATTGAGTGTCCTCCCTCCCTTGCCTTGCTCCCCCATGTCCTCCGTCCAATTGAAGCTTTTTGTCGTGTCCGCCACCGCTTTTCGCTGCCGGTTTGCTCGCTTTCGTCTTCCCTTGCCGGCCGGGTGGGGATCGGAAGCGCTGCCGGCGGCGAACCCACCCCGGCCGGCAAACTTGACCGAACGAACACCCACTCCGCGGTTTGCTGGTCTGTTCGTCATTTGTTGATGGGCCTGTTCCTGACCGCTCTAGGGACGTTGGATGTACTCCGGCCATACGTTACATACTTTAGGTGCCCAAGGGATCATTCGTCAAGGCACTGTAGACTGTGTATGCGTCAAGACACGAATGTACTCTCTGACTGTGGGATTAGGCTGGACAGAGCGGACTGCGGACCGTCGAGAGGGAGGTGACGAGGCTGGATCCGTGAGTCAACCCATGGAAGTGCCGCTTTTACACCGCATACTCGGCGGCAGGCAAAAGGACCTAGGATAGGTCTGGATCAATGACATGGTCTGCCAGAGGGCGGTGCCTGCAAGTATCATGTATTCTATCAGAATCGCATTTTCATCCATTTCCATGACTCACCGGTCATCGTCGCGATACCCGGGTTTTCTCTGTGTCCTAAACTTGCGCCCCATCCCGTGGTGGATACATCGCCCCCGGGCTCGAAACACACCATCAAGATTCCACGTTACGTCGCCGCAAATGGAGCCACCAACAGAGGCTAGTGAACACGGCGGCGGGTGGATTGCTGATACAAGCAGGACGAAATTTGCCAAGAATTTTATGCTTTCTAGTGTTGTCGTAGTGTACATATAATTATCTCCGGCCCTCTTCACAGAAAATTTTCTGGTTTCTTGTTTCTTGGTGGAATTGTTGTTGCGCCCGTTTTTGTGCCCCTGCTTCGCCTCCTTGCTTGAGCCGCAACACCGGAGCCAGGGACACGGAACGCCGAAAGCGTTGCCTTTGTTCGGTTCGCTTCATTTACCGGAGTTTAGTGTGGAGCTCGCTTTCCTAGCTGACAAATCTCAATTGTTGGTCTGTGGTTGACTTAAGTATCAATACCCTCATCCCCATTTGGGGCTTCTCTTGACTCAGGGGCTTGGAGAAGGGGTCTTGACCGAGCCTGGTTGCTGCTCGACTACGGCGCCAACATACCGCAGCTACAACACCATGGACTCGACAGAAACCGGCCCGGGAGCTGTCCCGGCCGCTTCACCCTCGCCTCGAACCTCTCTCTCAAACCGCACCCTGGAAGACCTTCGCCATGAAGCTCTTCAGGAAAACCCCAATGGATCAACCCGGCCCACGGGCGTCTCGGTCAAGCAGGCCGAGGAGGACTTTGCCGAACTGCAACGCGAGATGACGCGCATGTCGCGGGTGAGCCGACAGCAGAGCCACGGGGGTGCTGAGAAGGACAAGCTGGAGGATGGATTGGCCGCAGAGGAGGAGAGTTTCCAGAACTTCGACTTGGAAGCTGTCTTGCGCGGCAACCTCGCTGCCGAGAGGGAGGCCGGCATCCGGCCCAAGCATATCGGCGTGTATTGGGACGGTCTGACTGTCAAGGGCATTGGAGGTCAGACCAACTACGTCAAGACGTTTCCCGACGCCTTCATCGACTTCTTCGATGTCGTTACCCCTGTTCTCCGCATGCTCGGATTGAAGAAGAATGGCGTCGAGGCCACCCTGCTGAACAATTTCAGGGGAGTCTGCAAGCCGGGTGAGATGGTACTCGTTCTGGGAAAGCCGGGATCTGGCTGCACGACCTTCCTCAAGACGATTGCCAACCAGCGCTACGGCTACACCAGCGTAACCGGAGAAGTGCTCTACGGCCCGTTCACTGCCGAGCAATTCCGCCAGTACCGCGGTGAAGCGCTCTACAACGACGAAGACGACGTTCACCACCCGACGCTCACCGTCGAACAAACTCTCGGCTTTGCGCTCGACGTCAAGCTTCCCGGAAAGCTCCCGGCGGGCCTGACGAAGGAGCAGTTCAAGGATAAGGTCATCAGCCTGCTTCTCAAGATGTTCAACATTGAGCACACCCGCAAGACAATCGTGGGCGGCCCCTTCATCCGCGGCGTGTCGGGCGGCGAGCGCAAGCGCGTGTCCATTGCTGAAATGCTCATCAGCAACGCCTGCATTCTCTCCTGGGACAACAGCACCCGCGGTCTCGACGCGTCGACGGCGCTCGACTTTGTCAAGTCGCTCCGCATCCAGACCGATCTTTACAAGACCAGCACGTTCGTCTCGCTGTATCAGGCCTCCGAGAACATCTACAAGCTGTTCGACAAGGTCCTGGTCATCGACGAGGGTAGACAAGTCTACTTCGGTCCCGCATCCGAAGCCCGGGCTTACTTTGAAGGGCTCGGCTTCCTCCCGCGTCCCCGCCAGACCACTCCGGACTACGTCACGGGCTGCACCGACGCCTTCGAGCGCGAGTATCAGGAGGGCCGCTCAGCAGAGAACGCGCCGCACAGCCCGGAGACCCTGGAAGCCGCCTTCCGCGAGTCGCGGTTCGCGCGGGAGCTGGACCGGGAGATGGAGGAGTACAAGGCCAAACTCTCCGAGGAGACCGACAAGTACGAGGATTTCCGCATCGCCGTCAGCGAGCAAAAGCGCCGCGGCGCGTCCAAGCGCTCCGCGTACTCGGTCGGGTTTCACCAGCAGGTGTGGGCGCTCGTGCGGCGGCAGTACCTCCTCAAGAAGCAGGACGTGCTGGCGCTGGTGCTCTCGCAGCTGCGCAACGTCATCATTGCCGTCGTCTTGGGTACCCTCTACCTCAATCTCGGGCAGACCTCGGCCAGCGCGTTTAGCAAGGGCGGCCTGCTGTTCATCGCTCTCTTGCACAACGTCTTTAGCGCCTTCTCGGAGCTGGCTGGTACCATGACAGGCCGCACGGTCGTCAACAAGCATCGCGCCTACGCGTTCCATAGGCCCTCAGCCATGTGGATCGCGCAAATCTTGGTCGACCAGCTCTTCTCGGCCATCCAGGTCTTGGTGTTTTCGCTGATTGTGTACTGGATGACGAACCTCGTCCGCGACGCAGGGGCCTTCTTCACGTTTTATCTCCTGCTTCTCTGTGCCAACCTGTCTATGACGCTCTTCTTCCGCATCATCGGGTGCGTCAGCCCTGATTTCGACTACGCCGCCAAGTTCGTCTGCGTTTTGATCACGCTGATGATCACGACGGCCGGGTATCTCATTCGTAAGTTCCTGGTGTGGATGAAACACAGTGTACTGCGTTTTACTAATTGTTTGCGCAGAGTATCAATCTCAGCAGGTTTGGTTGCGATGGATCTACTACATCAACGTCGTCGGTCTCACCTTCAGCGCGCTCATGGAGAACGAGTTCTCGCGGACGAACATGACATGTACGGCCGAGTCTCTGATCCCTGCGGGCCCAGGATACAACAACATCAGCCACCAGGTGTGCACGCTTCCCGGTTCGAACCCCGGCACCCTCTTGATCTCGGGCGACGACTACATCGAGAAGGGCTTTTCGTACATGCCCGGCCAACTGTGGCGTAACTGGGGCATCGTCATGGCTCTGATCGTCTTCTTCCTCATCCTGAATGTCGTTTTCGGCGAGATCGTTCGTCACGGCATGGGCGGCAACCAGGCCAAGGTGTTCCAGAAGCCCAACGAAGAGCGCAAGCGTTTGAACGAGGAGTTGATGCGCAAGAAGGTTGAGAAGGCCGACCGCGGAAAGGCCGATCGCCACAGCAGCAGCGACGAGAAGGACTCGGCGTCGTCGTCGGACATCGAAATCCGTTCCGAGAGCATCTTGACCTGGGAGAACCTCTGCTACGACGTCCCCGTCCCTGGCGGGACTCGCCGCCTGCTCGACCACGTCTTCGGCTACGTCAAGCCTGGCCAGCTCACGGCGCTTATGGGCGCCTCCGGTGCGGGCAAGACCACACTCCTGGACGTGCTCGCGGCGCGCAAGAACATCGGCGTCATCTCGGGTGACATCCTGGTCGACGGTTCCAAGCCAGGCAAGGAGTTTCAACGCGGTACGTCGTACGCTGAACAACTGGATATCCACGACCCGACTCAGACCGTCCGTGAGGCGCTTCGGTTTTCGGCCGATCTCCGCCAGCCCTTTGAGACGCCACAAGAGGAGAAGTACCGCTACGTGGAGGAAATCATTGCGCTGCTCGAGATGGAAACCTTCGCCGACGCGATCATCGGGACTCCGGAGGCCGGTCTGACCGTGGAGCAACGCAAACGGGTGACCATTGGCGTGGAATTGGCCGCGAAGCCTGAGCTGCTGCTCTTCCTCGACGAACCTACTTCCGGCCTGGACAGTCAGAGTGCTTTCAACATCGTCCGGTTCCTCAAGAAGCTCGCCGCCGCAGGCCAGGCTATTCTTTGCACCATCCACCAACCCAACGCGGCGCTCTTCGAGAACTTCGACCGCCTGCTCCTCCTCCAAGCCGGCGGCCGGTGCGTCTATTTCGGCGACATCGGCCGCGACGCCTGTGTCTTGCGCGACTATCTCCGACGACACGGTGCCGAGCCCAAGGATACGGATAACGTTGCCGAGTTCATGCTCGAAGCTATCGGCGCCGGCAGCTCCCCCCGCATCGGACCCAGGGATTGGGCGGATATTTGGGCTGAGAGTCCCGAGCTTGAGCAGGTAAAGGCGGAAATCACGAAGATGAAAGAGGAGCGTCTCCGCGCGACCAACCCCGACGGAACGTCCGAGGCACGCCCCCGCGGCAAGATGGAGAAGGAATACGCCTCGCCTTGGTGGCACCAGCTCCGCGTCGTGGTCCGGCGCGCCAACCTCGCGCACTGGCGCACGCCCAACTACCTCTTCACGCGGCTGTTCAACCACTTCGTCATCGCCCTGCTCACCGGCTTGACGTATCTGCATCTGGACCACTCGCGGCAGTCGCTGCAATACACTGTCTTTGTCATGTTCCAGGTCACCGTCCTGCCGGCGCTCATCATCAGCCAGATCGAGGTCATGTACCACATCAAGCGCGCCCTCTTCTTCCGCGAGCAGTCGAGCAAGATGTACAGCAGCTTTGTGTTTTCCGCGAGCCTGCTGGTGGCGGAACTGCCGTACACCGTCCTCTGCGCCGTCGTCTTCTTCCTGCCGCTCTACTACCTCCCCGGCCTGGCTCCCGAGCCGTCGCGCGCGGGGTATCAGTTCCTGATGGTCCTGATCACCGAGATCTTCAGCGTCACGCTGGGCCAGGCACTGTCGGCCCTGACGCCGTCGCTGTTCATCTCGTCGCAGTTCGATCCCTTCATCTTCGTCACCTTCTCGCTCTTCTGTGGCGTCACGATCCCGTACCCCCAGATGCCCAAGGGATACCGCGTGTGGCTGTACGAGCTGAACCCGTTCACCCGGCTGATCGGAGGCATGGTCACCACTGCGTTGCATGGGTTCAAGGTGGAGTGCGCTCCCGAGGAGTTGAGCGTGTTTACGCCCCCTCCGGCCGAGAGCTGTGCTCAGTACATGCGGCCGTTCTTTGAGAACGGCGGGCCCGGGTATTTGGTGAACACTGGGAATGCGACGATCGACGGCCGGTGTGAGTACTGCGCGTACTCGGTGGGAGACGAGTTTTATCGGCCGTTGGGGCTGAGCTTCGATAACCGGTGGAGGGATTTGGGGATCTACGTTGCGTTTATCGCAAGCAACTTGATCATCTTGTTTACTGCGGTAAGTTCACCCGCCTGTTAATTTGTTGGATTGGACATGATGCTGACTATGCGATACAGAGCCGGTACCTCAACTACAATAAACGGTGAGCGGGCTACTGAGGCTGGGGTCATTCGTCGGCATCCATGTTGAGTCTACTTGGTACATTATACATCCAAAAGGGGATTGGACAGCGAGTTGGACAGGTGCCTTTTAGCATTAACAGGCGTTGAAAAGCTCAGGCTACAAAAATACCTACCATAGAGTGTGTTGATAATGTTTAGTTCTAAATGAACATGGTGTCAGTCCCACGATCGTGGCTCATGGTCCTCGGCGTTATTGTCAGCATGTCAAATTCATGGTCCGTGTCATCTTGAAATACAAGCCTCAAGACCAAAGAACCCGTTGACCAACGTCTTGCGGTAGGACGAGATGAAGTCTGTCACAATGCCCAATGTCTTACATCGGGTCGGAAGTCCCGTACCCAGAAGATCGTAACGGATTTGGGCAGCTTTCAAGCAAGAACTGACTGTCAAGTATCGACTTCAACAAATCAGCACCTCAAAACTGATGGCAAGGAAGTAAGCCAGCACGAAAGTGCGCGAGTCAGAAACCCCCCCTACCCACGACGTGGTTTTGCCTAGGTAAGGTAGGTATGCCTATTGCCAACACGCCATACACACTTGGTTGTCACAACATCTCGCATGTACAAACTGCAACCCAAACGGCGCGATAATTAGGGGCTAAAGAAACATCGCCAATAACGCAACCCGGCAGTAGGGAAGCGGCATCATGAACCACTTGATGCTATCGGTGGTCTACTAGATGTTGCCCTGACTCAGTCCCCCCGGTTGAGCCTCGGGCAAGGTCAAGCGAAGCGTGATTTTCACCCGCAGCAATCAACACATCCACGGAAGCTCTCTTTTTCTGTTTTCACAATTTTTCTTACCTAGCGATATATTTTCTTTCTTTCTCTCTTTCTTTCTCTCTTTCTTTCTCTCTTTCTTTCCTCTTTTCCTCTTTTCCTCGTTTTTTCGTTTCTTTCTTCTTTTTCTAGCACTATCCCCGAATTAACGATTCAAATACTGGATTCTATTACCAGTCTCTATTACTAGGGCAAGAATTGCTTTCTACCGATAATTCGGACCACCTTTATGAAACAGAAGTCCACCACCAGCATCACCATCAACAAACACCTTTATTCTGTGAGAAATTCTACCTATAGTTGATTTTGAAAGTAAAAACTACTGTTGTTTTCCAGAAGCTGCGCCCCTGCTCCGTCTGCGGCCTTTTTTTTTAAAACATACCTGACACGAGAATGATGTCGATGGTGGTTCGGGGGCTGGAAAGTCCTCCGGATGGCGCAACAGAAGGGGCCAATCTCCTAGCTGTGGGTGCCTCGCAAAGGATGAATATCCAGAATATGGGGGGAACTGCTCTGTTGTGTAGGAGGAAGAGAAGAAAGCCAGCCATGTTGTGGCTGGGGCGTGGCTAAATACATGAGCGGGCCCTTTGTCAAGCCTCCTTTGTAGGGTCAATGGCGAGAGAGCTCCCTTCAGGGGAGGTCAGAAACAACAAGCAACAACAAGCAAACCACAAAGATGCGCCGGCATGGTTTGTCGCACATCAGTACCAGCAGCCCCAACACCAAAAACCTATTTCCTCCGAACAATCTCCACAATCAACTCTAACGTCATTGGAAACAAACTAACCAATTATTAATAACTTCTCGATAGGGAGTCGGCTAGCAAGTGAAGCGAAGCGCTGCTTCCGCTTCCTTCAGAACCAACTTTTTCGATTGAAGCTCCGCGCAGCGCGCTTCGCTGCGATCAAAGAACTTCAGTTCGAGAAAGCAGCGGAGGCTGCGCTGTGCTTCTCTTATTAGCCAAAACCCCTGTATCAGAAACCTTCATCAGTTGGTCCGTTCATGTATAACAAAACTCTATTCTGACGATCGCGCTTCGCTTCGTACTTGCCCTGATCTTGAAGGGGTTGGGGCCTCACTACCTGGTACATTGTCAGTTTTACATCTTGATCTTTGTAGTTTTCGGAGGAGTAGAGGAATAGCGCCTCATAACCGCATCGCATGAGCGCCGATCTTGAGGGGATTTGGAGGGTTCTTGATTAATCCGACATATTGTTACCCAGAACATGCCCTGGGTTTAAGGGGTGGTTGCGCCTTCCACGGAGAGCAGGAAACAGGCAACAACGAAAATTTCTTCCCGTGGTGTAGGGCTCCTTCCTTCCCTACCTGACCTCTTGAACGTACGAGGGTGGAAACAGCGAAAAGTTCTTCCCGCGGTAGGGCTCACAATTTTGGCTTCCATCGCACACCACGCACCACACACCACACATTCGGGCACTCGATCCCCCATCCCTTTGGTCAAGCCACCACAATTTCACCATCAGCAATCCCTACCTAGTTTCATTCATACCACACACCCACGTAACCTTGTCGCATGACTATCATGAGCGGTTCCTCGATGCCATCCTTAAGGCTCTCCCGCTGGCTGAGCCTATTAGCCGCGGGCTAACAGCCGACGACATTATAGCAAACCTCAAAGCCGGCTACCGGATCGAAGTGGCGCAGCTCTGTACCAAGAAAGCGGAATACGAGGCGGTCGTCCAGCGTGCCAAAGAGGAGCAGGATGCGTTAGTGGAGAAAGAGGGAACGACGTGGAGGAAGCTTGACCAAGTGCTGGCGCTGCTTGGCGGAGAAGATGGTGGCCCGGTGAGGCAGCAACAACACGCGCAGTTGCAGAATGAGGTCAAGGAAATGAGACGCGAGTTTGCTGAGAAGCATGAGAAGATTAAGAATATGTTGAGCGGGCTCATCTCCATCTTGCAGGGCACAAGCGACAGGCCGATCAAGGACATGATGGAGCAGACCCGCAAGACGAGTACCACGTGTGCTAGCCTGAGCACCGATATTTCCGCGCTACGCCAATCCACCTCGCACATTCTCGCCTTTCTCGGCCAGCCCGACGGCCTCGCCAATGTGGTGGCGGATGCTGCCGCGCCCATCCGCCAAGTGCTCGCCACAAGTCTAGATCGCATCTCCAGCGAGGTCACGCAGATTTCGGACGACAGAACGTGTCATCAGCGCCAGACTGCACGCCACGCGGGCCGGGCTTGCCCGGGTTGTCCACAGGACGGGGCACCACGTCCAGCTAGCCATGGCTCGGGGGCTCGAAGCGGTCGTGTCGTCTGTTCGTCAAGTCCCGGGCGTTGTTGGCCATATCCGTGACACGTTGTGGGAGGCCAGCGTGACTCTCGATAACGAGCCGGTCGCCGTCCGACAGTCTGTCGACAGTCTGCGACAAGCGAGCATGTCTCTCCGCGCGATGCGGATTTCGTGCGCCAGGTCGCTCGGGACCTTGAGAATGTCACCGGAGCAGTAGCCTACGGCAGGCAGGAGATGGAAGGCCTGACCAACCAGGTGGACTAGGTGATAGAGTTGGTGGATAGGACAGTCCAGGCGCTCCGCGAAGCAGGCAGATGTTTGTTGTTGGCAGGGTCACGAAGGAGTTGGTGGATGTCTCGGGTTCTGGGGGCGTCCGCCACGGCGTTCAAAAAGACGGTCGAGGACATGGGTAAGTCCGTGAAATCTGCCAAGACAGCTCTTTCGGCGATTGAAAGTTTGGTCGGCGTGCTGGACGGATCTGCATGAAGATTCGGCGAGCTGGCGATGGCCTTGGAATCGGCAGTCTCGAAGGCAGTCAAGGCGATTCAAGACATGAAGGATACAGTGGCTTCCGCGACCCCGGTGTCTGTAGCGGCAGGCGAAGCGGCTGGAGAGATGGACAGGGCAGTCAATAGATGACGTCAATGGCTGTGAAGGTTGGGAAGGAGGTTGGGATTGCGCTAGCTTGCAGGTTCGGCGATGTCAGTTGCTGCAGTGGGTCAGGAGAGGGTGGGTGAGCTGGAGAAGGCCTCAGAATCTGTAACCTCAACGATCGGGATTGAGATTCGAGAGATGAGGATGATGGTTGAGTGAGCAACATTGTTAGGAGGAAAACCTGGCTCACCCATGGGCGGGATGGGTGAGGAGGCACAGTTGTTTCTTCATGGTCGTGATTAGTGAGTGAATGATGGCAGACACCTTTTTGCAGACACAAACACACGCCAATTAAGACAGATTGCCAACAAAGTTGTTTGTGATCAGTTGCTCATTCGTGTGAAATGGAGGAGCTGGAGTCGAACACGTTGTTTGGGCAAGCTTAAGGTATTCATCATCATGTATCGAGCCGAGCCGAGTATATTATGCTAACACTGGAACAATAAGAGATAAAACGCAAACTGGGCAACCCATGTATCAACCTCAACAAATCAGCACATCAACCCAGCGACCAAGCAAGTAACCCAGTAAGAAACTACCCCTTCTTCAATCAAGTGATCAAACCCTCTCACCAGTCTCCCGAAGACCGGACCTTACGAAGAAGGAGCCGGCTTTGCCTCTGTCGTGGTCGGATCCACAGGGGCCGTCGTCGTCAACGACCCAGGCTCCTCCTTCTTTTCCTGGGCAGCACCTTGCCCGAACCTCCCCAACACCTTATCCAGCCCGACCTTGTCCAGGCCCAAGCCCTTGACCAGATCACCACCGCTCTCTTCCTTCTTCAGCTCCGCCAACCTCCGCGCCTCATTGTGGATATCTTGCACCTGCCTCTGCTTGGCCGTGTAGAACTCCACGATCTTGCGGCCCGTGGGCGTGTCCTTGGCCCGCTCAAAGTACGAGCTCAGACCGGTGAGCAGGTTGCCCGCCTTGCGCGTCAGGCCGTAGCTTTCGTCGGCCGACTTGGCGCGCTCGGTCGCCTGCGTGCGCTCGTCGAGCTTCTTAAGGGTAGCCACGAAGCGCTGCGACAGGCCGTGCTGCTCGTCGATGGCAAGGGCTTTTTGCAAGCCCTGCTCGGCGACGAGGTAGCCGTGCGCGAGGACCTCGGCCAGGATGCGCGACGGGGGCTTGTCCTCCTGGGCGAGGACGGGGGCGTCGCCCCGCTCGGCGGTCGTGGTCTCAGCAGTGGTGTCGGCAGGAGGAGGGGTGGCGGAGAGGTCGCCCTCGCCTTCGACGGTGATTTCGTTGCCGCCGAGCTGGGTGTGGTTCAGGAGCAAGGCGGTGCGGGCAGCGGTCTCTTTCTCGAAGACGACGGTGGCGGATTTGCTTTCGCCATCTTGGGTGATGTCGATGGAGGTGATTTTGCCGCTGGTGAGAGGGTTAGCGAGAGCTCTTGGAAGGAGGTCAGATGTGGCATGAAATGCAGACGACGTACCAGAAACTGAAGAAGTCCTTGATTTCGCTATCAGAGGTCTGCCCTCCGATGTTCTTGACTTTGACGGTGACGGCCATGATGTCGATTTTCGAGTTGATATTTGAGAGAGGGGAAGTGCGGGGTAGCTGAGGGATGTTGAGGATGGAGATGAGAAGAGCTTGGGTGATTGACGGTCCTAAATACTCAAGACTGGAATTGAGGCAGGTGATGATTTAAATGGAATTAGCAAGATCCGAAATCCTCCGCGCGCTTCCAAGGCGTCATTGAAATGCAACTCAATGGGATCAGGGACGCGTGTTCGGTGCCAAGTCAAAATCAAGTCTCGAAGCTGGCGCGGCTCCATGTCGTCATCGCCTGATTGCGGAGCGAGCCAGGGTGTGGCTGCAGCTGTTGTGCATGTGAAAGTGGGGCGCCGTTGTGGCTGAGCAGGGGGCTAGGCCTCCCATGACGAAAACGAAAATCGTGGTCTCGTAATTACGGCACATTACGGTTCTTACATCAACGTCACCTGTGGCTGACCACAGCGGCAACGGCAGAAGAGCCCCTGGACTAAGCGCGAAAGAACACAACGGAAGGACGTTTGACTTTCTGGGATATTCTCTTAGTGGGTTGCTCCCGGATTAGCCCAGCGAACCCGCACCGCCACCTGTTATGTGCCCTCCCCAGCCTTGTCGTGGACATCGGAGACCTCATCTGTGGCTTGACTGGAGAAAGGCACTGGGCAGATTGCTCGTCCCAACAATCTCGAGAAAAATGCCTCTATGTGCTAGTGTGTGCTCTCAGGAGGTAATGAGCGAATGACCTGTGGCGTGTCAAACCTCATCCACTCGGTATCCGCACCGTCAAGGGTTCGTCATCTTCTGTTGGGTATTCGTCAGGGGCGAGAATGTCATTCTCACAGTGACTCATGGGAAGATTGTGCACGTCCCACTTGATATCCGGGTTTACCGCCGTGATGGTATCAGTTTGGGGTTTGTTTCATCCTCCCTTCACTCCACAGGAAAGCAAGCAATCATGTGGGAGGTCATCATGGAAACTGAGGCAATCAACCCAAACACCCAAGAGGTGACACACTGTCAAATGAGGCGGCGGTTCCATTGTTTGTAACTGAGAACTTAAGCGCAAGGATAAAACGATCGAGCTTAGGGATTGTCTTCTGTCCTGGCCTTCGATGCCATTCTCCCTTGTACCCGTTCTCTCATCTTCTTCAACGATGTACATGGCGTCCCATCTAATAGTGTGGGTACAATAACCGTCCCAGATGTCTTGGCATGCGATAATTATGTCGGTTATTCTTCAACCATCGCGTTCTCCCACATTGCTGATCGGAACCATTCTGGACGTGGTCTGGAACCATGAGATGTACTTTGGATGAAACCTTATCAGGTAAGGTTTAGGTTTGCCAAGCCAACTTTCGATTCCACGGTGAGTCCATTATACACGTGGAAAGTTACCTTCCTTTCATCTCCTCGAGCCTGTTCTTTCTTCGTTTCAACACCCCATCCATGCTTATCAACTGCTGATCCAGGTGGTCAAGCTTCATAGTCAGCTTCCGCTACTCTTTGCAAGCCAGTAAGCTTCACAATGGTGTTCAGCACTAACGAGGTTTTCCTCCTTGTCACAGAGAACCTTGACGTCAGATATATTCTCAGTCTGATGCTTACCTCCCGACGAACTTACGCACTCTTCAAGACGTATGAGAAGTCGATCACAGAGCGTTGGATTATTAGGAATCTCCCAGAGGGCGCGTGATTCCACCTCAGGGCGCTGTTCTGGCATCGGTTTTCTATGAACCGGGGGGCGGCGACTTCTGTATACCAATCCTTGCGAGGCCAGGCTTCAAACTCATTGCTGAGTTGGAAGGCAGAGAAGAGCGCATTCGAGTTCTGTTCGGCAATCCGGCCAGGAGCAAGTTTACCATGGCGGGATGCCTCCTCGCCGCGCTTCACGACACTGATATCTACGCTCGTCTGACGCCAACCCGGGTCTCCAAACTCGTTGATGGCCTGAAAAGCGCGATGCGCACAGCGGACCGAATTGCGGACTGGGCTGCTGAATGGCACGTAGACAAGATGTCCAAAGGACCTACCACCTCGGTCATCCCTGAGATGTCAAGAGACCACTTTCCCGAGGATCCTGAATCCATTCGCAACATCCATGTTCCCAGGACCGAACAGCTTCTGGGTATGGAACCAAAGGACCACACGCTCATCTTTCTGCTGGGGGAGCTCATTGCTACGGTGTGCAGAGGTCCGAATTTTCAACGCAGCCGTGAAGTCTCCGTAACGAATGTTGGCCCAATCATCGAGCTTCTGCTGCGCTACGGAACTGTGGCCCCGTTTTCCACTTTGCCTCACGACTTTGGGGAAGGGCCGAGTGGGGAACTGATACTCAGGAAGCTCTACAGGAAGAAGTTTTTGCTAACGCTATTTACTTTTGGTGCTGAAGATGACGAGATGCCTTGGGCGGGGGGATTCCATAAGCTGCGGTTGGAGACCATGCTCAGTATTATGGCGCGGGGCATGAACGTCGTCGAGGAGGAATCTAGAGACCTGAGCGCACTCTGTCAGATCTTTCAGTGGCTTCTGGAGGAGAGAGATCGGGTTTTTATGAGTTGGCTTCAAGAGGAAACAGATCACTGAGGGCAACTCGTCTTCGGTGGGAACAACGCAACGTAATCGGATCTCCAATATAGCTTCAAAGTCAGATCATCCTCTTTATTCACCCTCTGTCGTGCCGATGAGCGCCGAGCCTCTGTGAATGAAGCCACACGCTCCAATTTAGCCTTTACTACGCTGCTGTTCCATCCCCCACATGCTTCGGGCGAAGGGAACTCTTCGCCAAACGCTCCAGAAACCCTCTTCTGGAGCTCCAAACAGGGATAAATAGCCATTCACTCGCTCTATTTTCCTTTGTATCTAGTATGCGGAATTACACACTCTTTTCCCCTACTTTTTCCTACACCTGGAAGCTTGTGGCATGTTCGTTATGAGCCCGGAAGGACTCTGACTGACTACGCAGCTCCAACATTGCTATAACGCTTCATCTGTCTCTCCAATTCCAGCTTAACTGCTTCAATAACCCTAGACCACTTTACTGTTCTTCTTTATCCGACCCCTGAATCGCCTTAATCGCTGCTATAGAGCTCAAGAAGGAGAAAATCATCCTTACCGACCAGACTAACTAGTATCGCTGGTTCGCGCAAGTCCGCACTTAGGCGATTAACGCCAAACTGTAGGACTACGTCGACCCTGACAACGTACAACCGTGCCAAATAGGCTCTGAGCCGGGCATTCCTGACCGCGAAGAAACCCGTAGAGCCCTCGTCCAGAAGCGCGAAGCGGAGGTACGCTATTGCGGTGGCCGCCTGGAATGCCGCTCCCGAAGCTTTCCGCGGTATGGCTCCTAAGCCACCGGCTGCTCCTACTAAAACTAAGGTCGACCTGCTCTACTACTAGGAGCGAAAAGACTTTTAGCATAGTCACGCCTAATGGGTCAGCTTCCAGGAGCGCTTTACTAAGCTTTTCCGTAAGATCAAATCCTCGATCAGTCAAAGTCTCCTGGACTCCGTTATCTATAGTAACGACGAGTATAACGGCAACGTATGCACCTTTCTGATTCAGTTGCGTCGGGAGATCCTGCCAACTGATTTAAACGCCGTCACCGCCGCTGAAAAGGAGTATCAGAGGCTCCTGAATCTCGCTAAATCAAAGAGTGTCAATCCCCTCTAGTGGATCGAGGAATTCAAATCAGCCTACAAGATCGCGGTCCACTACAGAGTCCCAGACGCGATTAGCACTACCTCGGAAGAGAAGTTTCTCCTCGCCGTTAGGGAATATATCGCGCCCACCGTCGCTATAATCGAGCTTGTTAACCGCATCTTAACCATTGCTAGAGGAGGCACCGCCAACGGGATGCCTGTACTGATCAGGATCATTTACGCGCATCTCCGGGCTGAGAATGAGCGTAAAGCTCGAGGCCTTCCGCTTATCCTCGCTACTCCTTACTTCGCCGGCTCCAACAACAACAACAGCGGTTCCAAGGATAACCTTAAGTGCCCTTGCGGAAAGACGAAGCATCCCTGGAAAGCTTCCGACTGCCGTCAGGTCAAAGCGGCGCTCCCTAGTACGGACCCCAAGCTTCAGCGGATCCGTGACGCCCTTCAGGAAGCGCGCTGGAAAGACCTCAAGACCGCGGTGGAAAAGAAACTCAAAAAAAACAGCCCCCTCCCCTCACAACTCCGGGGACTCCTCACGGCCGGACTCCTTTTTGGAGCCCGCCGAACCCTCCCCCGTAACGCCAAACAAAATATCCATCCCCTCCAGGAAGTGATCCCGGAGGGCATCAAAACCCGCCGCAAAATGCTCCCGAGCGGCGACCCAGCGCGCCGACAGCTCCTCCTGGGCTGATCCCTCCTCACCGAGGGACCAACCGGGGGTGAGGTCGCGGGCGTGGGCCGCGCCGGGAGCACCAGACTTATCCTCCTTCTCCTCCTCTTCCTCTCCCTCATCCCCTTCCTCCACGCCAGCCTTCTTCAACACTGCGCGTAAAGCGCGCCGGATCTTGGCAAGATCCTTTCATCTGATGTTAGTATACGTTACACAAGCCAGTGTGAGTGAGGAGCGTCAAACCTTCTCGTCGCGCTCCTCCGGCGCGGCCAGAACTTTCTCTACAAGGGAGGCACCAAGGATCTTCGCCTGCACTGGGCTTCAAAACAATTAGATACGCCGACTTCAGATGAATGGAGCTTCTCAACATACAGAGACTGGCAGGGGTGGCCGCCAGCAGCGCAGTGCTGGCAACGGGCCAGCAAACCGCGCTCCCCGTGAGCATCACGGCAGGGGGCCCGCAAACGGCCGCGGAGGGCGGACCGCACACAACCGAGGCAAGGGGTGGCGCGAACGGCGGCAGGGTCGATCCTTCTCTTTTTGCTGCAGAGCGCCATACGTCAGCTGAAGCGAATCCACGAAGCTTCAGGAGCAAAACAACAAATAGCACTCACGTGGTGGAAGGAGCGGGGGCAGCAACTGACTCTTGGGGGGTGGGGGTGGGGGCGGCGGCACCAGACGGCGACAGGTGCTCGCCAGCTGCCTCGCGGCTGGCAGCGGCCCGACGATCTTCCTCATTGAGGAAGGCATTGAGTTCGTAAGGGTCGTCAGACCCGAAAAACGGCATTTTTTGTTGTTGGTGGTGGTGGCTGCTGTTGTTGTTTTTGTTGTTTTTGTTGTTTTTTGGGAGGATTTGGAAGGGGAACGACTTCCATGAGCAGCGACTTCCGAAAAGGAAAAGTGGGGCGACCCGACCAGGGTCCACAAGGCCAAAAACTGCAGGGTGGGGCACAGCCTCAACACCAGGCTGCACATCACCACTGCCATTTTGGGCAGTCAACGCAGACCAGTCCGCGCCGACTGGGGGGTGTGTCGTGCCGATGAGCGCCGAGCCTCTGTGAATGAAGCCACACGCTCCAATCTAGCCTTTACTACGCTGCTGTTCCATCCCCCACATGCTTCGGGCGAAGGGAACTCTTCGCACTCTTTTCCCCTACTTTTTCCTGCACCTGGAAGCTTGTGGCATGTCACCCTCTTTAGTAGTATGTACATATACGCATCTTGACGTTGGCATGGGGGCAGTGAATCATCGCATTAATGTCATCGATTCTGAAGTGCCTTGAGTTCGGTGTTCAATGGGGCCATGCCTCGAGCCCGTTCCAGTTTTAGGTTCGATACCCAATGTCATCGGATCATCTGGCCCCTGATCAGCTATAAGCAAGATTGATACTTGTACCTTGCCATCCCAACCTTGCTTTAGGTTTCGAGATGGGTGTGGTCTGAACCTAAGGGCTTTCGTTCCATCTTTGACGTGCTTGACAGGCACTGTTCAACCTTACATCATGGGTTCTCTCGTTGAAACGTGGTCTTCTGTCTTCCCAACGGTTCATTCGACTTGTTGCATTTTGAGACCTTCTTGAACCTCCAACTCCTGAAATCGCCCGCCCTTGGCATCGTCACCACTTTGCATCTACGTTCTGGTTCAGATTCATGACTATCACCCACCATGGCGCATCTTCCCGATGATGTCATGCTTCTGATCTGCGAGCACCTCGATGCTTCATCGATCCTGAGTTTCATGCTCACCTGCCGCCACCTTCACCATCTGCTCAAGTTTCATGAAAGCTCCATCACCAAAGGCTGGATTTCCAAGATGATCACCAACCCCAGGGTAGCCTTTCCACTTGGCGCAATTCTGTCATCACAAGTTCAAGAGATGTCCTTCCACGAGCTCAACCGCATCACCCTCAGCGAAGGCTTTGAAGTCATAGCTGAAATCGATTCACGCGAGAGAAAGATCGAAGCGTTGTTTGCGCAAACCACCTCTGGCAACCACCTGGGCTTTGGGCCTCTAAGAAGCGCCCTCGACGAAACCAAATTCATCTCCGGCCTGTCACGTCGGCAGACCTCGCGTTTAGTTGAAGGTCTCAAGGACGCTTGCCGGGTCGCGAACCGGATTTCAGACTACGCAGCATCAGCTCTCACAACCGAGGAAATCATCGCTGCTAGAAGGGCTTACATTCTCGAGGACACCTCCCCCCTGGACCTTGCCGTCACGGCACAGCATTGCTATATGCGTTCGTGTGTGATCCGGCCGTCGGCCTTCCGGCGACCTCGGGCCAATCAGAACGAGCGGCGGCGCGCGCAGCACACCTCAGGCTGCGGAAGTATGACATGGCTGTGGACGACGTTGTTTGTCGAGAGATCGCGGAACAAACCTGGCCCTCCACGAACCCGACCATTCGCGCTCTGTGGGACAGGCGGTGGACCTTGAATCCGGCATTGCTTGGGGCGTTTCACGGGCCAGGCGAGGATCAGGATCAGTTCATGGATGTGTTGGAGGAGCGCGAGGTCGGGATGTCTGTCATGAGGGTCAACCGGAGGTCTGCCGAGATATTGAAATGGATTATGGGATGAGCTGGAGACGGCGGAAACAAGCGCCGTTCCACATTGAGATCCCGGAGTGTTGCCTTAGCCCGTTATTATATACTTATCCATCCTCTCAAGATTCGGGTCAGTCTCAACTCGGTGGACAAGATGGCCGATTTCGCAGCATTCATTCTCACAAATCCAACCAGTTCCCAGACCTTTTCAAGTGCTCCCTTCCGCACATTAACATGGAGGCTGAACGTGTTGAACGATGGAGTCCTTCGGAGCGCAAGGAGTGATTCCTCTGTCGACCGTTGGTACTCTAGGTACGCTCTCATGTGCCATTCTTCATCCAGATACCCTCACACTTGAGGAGCGCGACGCCGCCGTCAAGGCACACAACCGGATGAAGGCCTATTACGGGATGATGGACAAGAAGGTTCAGGCACGTTTGCATGTGCTGACTAATCCTAAATGGGCGCTAATGGCGACTGGCACCCTCTTGGTGGAGGGTACTCTGTGCTCTTACCTTCTGGAAACATTCTACGGGTATTGACAGGACACGAAAAGGGTTGTGACGTTGATTGAGAAGGTTAGGCGGGGAATTGTCGCCTGAATTGTGCATGAAGGGGAGGAAGAGATCCTGAGATGGATCATATATGACTACAGGAGTAGCTGGATGGATATGAGCTGTGTCCTTGACATCCATTGCTTGATGCGTTTGGCTGTCGGGGAGCATTACTACTGACATGACCCCTGAGGCTCTTTGATGTTATGCCCCTGAAGTTAAGGTGTTCATCGAAACAACAACAACGCGTGTATCGACCTCAACGCGTGTAATGGACCTTGACTTCCCCGGCAACCTCAAGCTTGGTATGCCTTATGCAGGGTGAACATCGCCAGCCTCTTGCACAACCGCGCAGCTCCTCTTCCTTCCTTCGCTGATGACCACGACTTCCTGCATCCGGCATGCCGAGTTCTTGCTTTTATCATATTCCTCGTCCAATTCTCTTGCCTTGCGGCGTTTCGTTCCATATTCACAACTACCATGAAACTCCCGAGTAACGTGATCCTTTTGGTCGTCGAGCACCTGGACTGGGGCACGCTGCGCAGCCTCCTGGCGACCTGCAGGACCATTCGCCTCGTTTTGTTAATGTACCATCACTCAATCTCAAAGGTATGGATAGCGCAACACCTCCCGAATCCGGCACCCCATTTACACTGATCTTCTCATCGCGCAAGGAAGATCCCTTCACCGGCGGGCCTGCCATCATCAACAGTCCCAACTTCGGAGCGATTGAAGAACTCGACTTGAGAAGTCGCCAGATCGACGCTTTCTTCACGCCCCGCTCAGCAAACAGCCCACGTGGCACTGGAATCCTCTTGGAGGTTCTTCGGTGTCTTGTCTATCATCGCCCGCAACCTGCGGATTGGATTGCCCAAGTCGTTAGTGGACTCAACGAAGTATGTCATATCATCAACCTCCTGGCCGACAGCGGTACACATGCTCTTGTCTACCTTGACGGACCTCTCACCGTCCGCAACGAGCCTTTCCGTGGTTTGACCACGTCTATCGAGTAAGGCGAGAAGATCCGAATGCATTTAAGACGGCGATGAATCCTGAGCGAATGCGGCTTTTCACAGTTACAGTTGGCATTCCTCGACCTGCTGGCCCGCGTGGTCTCGTTGATCCCATTCATATTGCATGAAGGAAGTTCGATCGGAGCCAATAACATTGCGTATGCGAGAATGGAGTCATTCCTCCGTCACGGAACGATGGAGTTATATGCTCTCGTGTGTGACGCGGAACTCGGGCTTCCCAACAATCTTCGTTCTGCTGGACCCGAGGCTGCTCGCACGGCCCACGGGCGTCTACAGAGGCACTACAACTTGATGGATGCCATTGTACATCAACAGATTGCGACTCAACTGATTCCGATGCGGGGAATTGATCGTTCGCTGATGTTGGCGAAGATGTGGGGAAAGGGGATGAACTTGTACCCGACACTGCTTGAACAGTTCCACGGTCCTGGAGAAGATCAGGGCACTTTGGGACGGTTCGAGATAAGAATGGGGGACGGAGAGCTGGTGGTGGCCTGGAAGGTGAATGCACGGGACGGGGAAATGTTGATGTGGGTATATCACGATATATGACGGGAAGATTGATGGGAGCGTAAGAAGGGCTTGTTTTCGTGGGACGGAGTCGGGTTGTTGGCCTGGATTGTATGGTTCGCTTTTCACGATGCCCATGGAGACTGGTTGTGTCAATAACTCTCTTCTCATTCTGAACCACATCAATCCTTTATGTCTGATACATGAGTCCTCTAACTCATTCATGCTTTTGTTTGGTTTAGCCGAGTGTTTCTCGCCCCGTGGACGAAGCTCAACAGCGGAGTCGGTCATCTAGGTAATTCCAGAGAAACCACCGCTGGTTCCAGTCTGTCTCTCCGGTGGCCATGAGCTGACCACTTGGAAAAGATATCGTTGACGGACTCTTGGCAACAACAAGGGAGATGTCTGCAATGTGCCAGCAGAAGGTAGAACGGTATAAATTTTGGGACTCATTGATAACAAGATCAATATACTGTCCGCATTGGGTCCCAAAGTCGAGATGTCACTACTATGCATCTGGACAGTCATCTCCAGCAACCCCATTGCGAGTCTGTGGCCGGTCATTGTTGCTGGGGCACCAGAAGCGTGTCGCACACCATGAAGCAGAAGATGGGACGAAATACCATCCGACCAGCAAGGTTTAGGTTTTCCTGAAAATTAGTGCAGAAACGGACATCAAATGTTTAGGTCCTAGACGACCGGCGTCCAGCTTCTTTCTCTTACGTCCAAGCACTCTTCTCAACACGTCTCTAGATTCTTTTCCTTCCTTCACTACAAACAATCATAGATTTCTCTGTCTCTTCATCGCACCGCGACCCGTCAGCAAGAACTGTCTTAGGTCATAGCACCGAACTCGTACCCATAACCCCGATACCTGAGGACTGCCACCTTCAGCAATGAGGCTCCCACCTGACATATTTCTTCTCATCGCCGAGCGCCTCGACGCGGCATCCATCTTCACCCTGATGCAAACATGTAAGGGCATTCGGCAACTCTTCCTGACGCACGAACGTTCAATTGCAAAGGCATGGATTTCTCGAGTCCTGTTCCCCCCGATCTCTAATTTGGCAACCGACTTTTTGTCCTCGACAGACTTCTATCCTCCTGAGGACCCTACCGAAGTCCGGCAGCCTTGCATAATCAAACAGCACACTTTCAAAGCCATCAAAGAACTCAATCTTAGGGGTCGTCGCATCGATGCCCTCTTCGCCGCCGCTTCCCCAGAGAGTCCGCGTGGCGTGGGAGCGCTTCGCCACGAACTCGTCAACCATCCAGCATTCCGCAATCATTCCGACAACGACATCCAGCATGTGATTCCCTGGCTCAAACTGACATGCCGCCTTGCCGACCATCTTGGCGACCTTGCTGCGACCATTCAGCCTTCAACCATGCCAGCCTTCATGAGGATCTTTGGATTCGACAAGATCTTTTCATCTGACGATATCCAGCGCATGCGTGTGCATGCCGCGCGCTGTTCCTTTATCGCCAACGGAGGGATGTCCCCAGCACAGCTGGACCTTCTTTCTCTCTTGACGGACTTGGGCGCGATGGCTCTCCACACAGCCAACGCAACGCTTCCTGGAAATCACCTCCATGAACTCTTTCTGCGCCATGGGACAGCGGTCGTGGATGCGCTCATCTGCGACGCAGATGCCACCACCGCTAACCAAGGGAGACTGGCTGAGGGTTTGGAGAAGGCACATCACGAATTGTACAAATATTATGTGGTTCAAGACCGCCATGTCTCGAGGGAGCTGACTGCCCCGGCCTCGGAGGCAAATCTCTTCTGGGATGCCTCAGACAATTTGCGCAATGTCTTGGACAAAGCGCTGCGTGCCGGGGAGTCAAAGGATGAAAACTAAGCGCAGGCTGGAGATGGTGACCAGAGGAGATTGAGGGTGGGGTGTTTTTGTGTGGGCTCATCGTGTACCTCTTGTTGTACCTGAGATACCTTATCTACATGTATGGTTTGTTGTGTTATGATTGGACCTAGCCAGAACATACGACCTTCAATTTCGGCCCTGAGAAGGCGTGAGATGCATTACGACCCAACGGTCTCTACGCATAGAGGCTGACGAGGGACGTCCCAAGTGAGCCGGCACCACAAACCCAAGTACAAAGCACAACCTCGATGAAGGCCACAAAGCCCGAGATGACCGCGGTGGGAAGATGTGATCCAAGAAGAGCAGGCAACAAGAACAAAGTCCATTCCCATGTGTGATTACACTCTTAAATACAAATGGATAGTACCCTCCACACCAATAATGCCTAGTGGCAGCACGAACAACTATGAACCACTGGCCCCTTGTGAAACTTCTTCTCGACCTCGTCCTCGAGCGGCCCGCGCGGGTTGGATGGGAGACGCTGGATATTGTCGGTCAGAAGTGAAGGCTTCCTCATTGATAAGGATTGGAGCCCGGGTTCACGTACCTTGAGACAGAGTTTGTTCACGTCCTCTTCATCCTCCTTCTGCGTTTGGCCCTGGGGATTTCCCATGGGAGGAACCGACCCCAGCGAGCAGGCAGGTTGGGTGGATTGACCGGGTTGCGGCATTGTAGGGATACCTATGGATCAAGGTCGTGATGCTTCAACGATTACACGGATTGTTGACAGTTCAACATTGAGTCTGCGGTATTGAATCATGTTGATGTCGTTGAAGTTGACATGTCGTTGATGCAATGACATCATCGTCCACGATCAAGGCAAGCCATGTCTTGGCGGACCCACTTCAAGCCGGCAAGGGTCCCTTGTTAGGTGGGTCTGACAGGTCCCCGCACTACCGGTCTTGGCACCGGCGCCCTTAACCGTATCGGCCAAGTGGGGCTTCTTGGGCTCCTCCGCTCTCTGGCGACGGCCGTGCAACCTCACCAAACGACCCTTCTCCCCGCCATTCACAACTGCATAAAAGCCCTTCTGGTTTGGCGTCCCTCGAGTTCTAACCTTCTGTTCGTCCTGTTCGACCATTGAGCCGACCTTCGTTTCGCGACCGGTGTTCGTCCTCCATTGAACAGCGGTCCATTGAACCGACACCCCTTTGACCAGCATCCTCGGCTTGCTGTCTTGTCTCGGATTTCTCCGAACAGTCAAGAGGAACATCAAACCATCTTTGATCGACCGACTCTATCCTGCCATCATGCCCGATCTCAACTCCGTTCCTCCATCGCCCCGTGTTCCGCCGGGGCTTATTCGTCAATCGTCTTCCCAACAGATGCGCCAGCCGCTCTCTCGCACACCCTCTCTAAACATCCTCCCCTCCAACCAGAGCGCCGTCAATGGCACCGGCTCCGCGTTGCCTTCACCGAGTATCCCCACCAGCACCTCACTTGGCGGTTTTCCGCTGTCATCATCAGGTGGGGATAGCAGTGTCGGGCCGGGACCAGGACCGGTGCGGCATCCCCGCCCGCTGACTGCCGCCGAGCTTCACCTGCAGCTTGAGCGCGAGCAGGAGGCTGTGGTAAGTTTCGTGGATTTCGATGGATTACTACGAAGCTACGAAGCTGACATCCGTGCCAGGTAAACCGCCTTACCCGCGAACTCCAAATGCTCCGAGCCGCGCACAATGCCTCGACCGTCTCCAACGCTTCCTCCACCTCCGCCAGTGCCTCGGGTACCGAGCCCGGTGGCAGCTCATGGACCGACACCAACCCCCCATACCGCCACCATCGCACCTCATCCAACGCCAGCGCGCGCAGCTTCACCCTCTCGTCCGCCGCCATGACAGGCATCTCCTCCCCAGTTCCCATCCGCTCCACCGCCATCCCGCCGGTACATCACCAACAACAACCCATTCCCGGGAATACCTCAATAAGCAGACAAAACAGCACCGCCTCGCGACACAGCCGCACCGGCTCCCCATCCCCCGCTCCCGCCGCCCGGGCGTCATTACCAAGTAGCTACCGCGACAACAACAGCAGTGGTAGTGTCCATCCGGCCATGATGACGCGCTCCTACTCAGGCAGTACCAGCAGCGCGTTGCCGACACCCGCTACGGGAGGGACATCGAGTGCGAGCGACTTGTCGCCTGGGATCTTACCTGGTACGTCGCGGTATGAGGAAACGGCGAGACGGCGGGCGGAGTTGGAGGAGGCGAAGAAGGAGAATGAGGCGTTGAGGAAGAGGGTGAGGGAGTTGGAGTTGCTGATTAAGGAGGTGAAGGAGGGGAAGAAGGTTGGGGCGGAGGGGGAGGGGAAAGAGGTGGGGGATGTGGCACAGGCAGGTGCTGGTGGGGCAGCGGTCCAGGAGAGGGGAGAGGAGGACGTTGTGAGCACCGGCGCGGGGAGGGGGAGGGGGAGGGTGAGGGAATAAGGGGGCGAATCTCCATTTTGTCTGAGATGTGACTGATCGAGGCGTTTCCATCTTCCGGCCGTCTTTGTCCCCTAGGCATATGGTCGGGCATTCATTCGGTCCTGGTTCTGCTCTTTTTTTTCTGGTTTGCTCGTTTCTCGGTTCCAGGCCATGAGTGTGGGGTATCTCCTAGCAACCTTGACGTGTGGTTCGATTGGACGATGGAAAAGACGCAAAGACGGTCTGGTTCTTACGGCGTTCTTATTGTGTTGTCTTAGGCAGGCGGACTGGTAAGGGATTGGGTCACTTAGGACTCTGGAAAATCGATCTGATGTGGATGTCCTAACCATCTTGTTCATCCCCTGTGCCCCATGATGGTGTGGAGTAGTGAACATTGCCGCTGTTATTGGGGAGCCAAGATCTTGCACAGACATCCTTTGGTGAGCTTACGACGTGTTGACACTCATCTTGACAGGTCTATCATTCACGAGTAGGCCCTGACAGCCAGCACTTCAAGTGTTAAAACTTCCTGTTTGGACTCTCGCCCAATCGGGTGTCGACGGTTTGACAACCGTCAATTGAGCGGGAACGTCTCCCCGGACCGACCTGACCGTCTTTTGTACCGCTGGTGCCGCCACCCTTGATAAGTCCACTTAATTGGTTGCCAAACGGCGCCCCTGAAGAACTCGGTCACCTCTTTTCGCTGGAGGATCACCAAGGTCGCCAACCCCAGCAACGCCGATGCAAGTACCCAAACCCAAAGCGCGGGGCCGTTTTCTTCGCCGAACTCCGGCGTGTTCATGCCGAAGACGGACGTCATGAAGCTCAGCG
Source organism: Mycothermus thermophilus (assembly GCF_041956435.1). NCBI lineage: Eukaryota > Fungi > Ascomycota > Sordariomycetes > Sordariales > Chaetomiaceae > Mycothermus > Mycothermus thermophilus. Next base: position 3,034,858 of record NW_027191430.1, read on the forward strand.
GGACGAAAACGGTAGCCAGCCGCGTCAGCCGGGTGACGTCGCGCGACTCCTGGATGGCCTTTTCCGACTCATGAATTGACGCGACGTGCGCGAAGACGGTGATCCCTTCGGAGCAGTCGCGCAATATGTTTTCTGCGTATTCGAGAGCGTACTCGTAGTCGTGGAGCAGGGTGTCGAGCGTGTCGGGTGATGTGCTTGGGAATGGGGAAGATGTGGTGGATGAGACCGCGGACTGCCTCTTCATGAAGCCGATGACGGATCGAAGGTATTGTATGTGCCGTTTCAGGACTTCTTGGAGATACGACAGGTGTGACCAGCCTAAAACGCGTTCAGGCCTCTTCATGTATACCCATCCAGTGGCTGTGCGATCGTGGTTGACCATGGCTTCGATGTAATAGAGAAGCTCCATCTCGCATACAATTGAGAGATCAAAGAGCGGGCTGAGAGCATACAGAGGCTCATCCACGGCCTTGTGGAGGTCGATCATATCAGGATACTCATTGATGATACACTCAATCAAGGTTGGTTGGGTGTCTTTGATGTTACCAGGCGAGGTCCCTGGAGAAGAGGCGTCACTGCCTTTTTCTGCTCTTGGGGACTCACCCCTGGCTGCCGTCACCACACCAGGCTTGTGTGTGGGAGTTGGAAAATATGAATCTTCGAGTGGTCTTTCTGACATTTCCAATGGTTCGGTGGACCGAAGGTGGAGAAAGGCCCAGGGACGGTCGTCGTTGGGAATAAGGGGACTTCCCGCATCATGCCAAACGATTCCTATACCTCAGGGGTTAACCGTGGTTTTATTTGATACTAGAATCGAAGTTCGGAACCTACCCATCCACCCATTCCCGACCTGCTGGAAGGCGATGGATAGGGCTTGCTCCAGGGAAAAAGTTTCATCATCCAGGATTGAGATGTCGCGAATGAGAGACTCGGCAACCTCAAAGTCCATTCGCCCGACCTGTAGCGTTGCGAGTGATTCTGTGTACCAATGCATGTTGGATGTGACTTTGAACCTTTGTTCGAGTATCTTGTCGTCGGCATATTTTGCAGGCCAAGGCGGCATTAGGTAGGAGCCAACTCTTGTTGTCTGCAACTGCACCATCCCGCCGCAACGCGAAGGAAGTACATGGGTCGCGGTGTGCGCCATCCTTGACTTCAACAGAGTAGGACGAGCGCTGGGCATCAAGTGCCGCAAGTAAAACTCCGGATCGATCGAGTATTTTGCCCCGAGTGTGTTCAGCCATTCTGGAGACGGATATCCCTGGAGGACGAGCAAAGTAAAGCTGTCTGGGTCCGGGAGTATTTCTGAGTCGTCTAATGCACAGAACTCATCTACCGTGGTGAAGGGGATTTTGGCAACAGACGTCCTTGAGACCCTGTAGAGGGACGCAAACCTGGCATTACCTTGCGGTTGACTTGGTGAAGAAGCGGACGCCGAGAATGTCTGAGCTCGACCAGGAGACTGTGACCAGATAGCTGTGGACTGGCTCTCCTCTTGACCGTAAGGTCGCCACAGAAAGTTTGCCAAGTTTCGATAGGCCTCGCCATGATTGAGAGAATGCCTTTTCCCAGCGTCAGCGTAATTCTTGACTATCTCAGCGTATTCCCTGGCGGTCGCTGTTCATCGCATTTGTAAGCACTGGATCCAGGAAAATTTGAGGGCCGCACTTACAGGAGCGATGAGGATCAACCGGCGGTGCGCTGCCAGGTGGCGCGTCCGTTGGTTGCTGACTCTCTTGCGATGAATCCGGCGCAGTCATGTTTAGACAGCCTAGGTGTGACGAGATGCCTTGATCCGCTGTGAATGAGAAGTATGTTTAGAATGGGGGGCGATTCACACTGGGAACCGGGCATATATATTGCCCAGAAGATATGGAGGCTGGGCCAACCGAGTCTTCCGTGGCTGTCTCAGTGGGTGCTGTTGGTGCCTCGTCAAGTGACCTTGCATGAGTTCTGCGATCACCAATTGGTGGGTTACTCCAAGAGGGCGGGCTGACCCCTGAGATACGCAGTTATGCGGCTCAGCAGGTTCCAGGGTTAACCTCAATGCCGTTAATGGCGCCTAAAGATTCCGGCCCAGTTGGGGCTTACATGATGGACTACTAATATCACCCATGCATTCCTACCTGTATACGATGGCTGAGCGTCGCTCTTCCTTCTTCTGCGGGTTTTAGTTGTCATGATATTTGTATTGACAAGCAACAGGCAACATAATTCAGCTCAGAGAGGGGAGCGCTGACTTACCATGAGGAGGTTACCTTGTAGCTTGAAGAGCCATGGTGCCAAATCTTCGAATGGCATACCGAGGGTCTTGTGGTTATGAGACCCTCCAACACTTCAACACAAGCTCAATCAAAACGAGAGCATATGATCAGTAATGACCTCGACTATTGGCTACTTAAGAAATGCTACACGAGGCCGACAATGATGATATCCTCTTAGGAACCATGCTGTACTTTTGTACAGCCGCGGGGTCGCAAAATATTGGCTGCGAGATACAAGCCCCGTCGGCCTCAGTGGCTGAGATGGTCATAACTCTCATAATTGGGCCAAAGACATGGGCAACAGAGGGCGATGCAAACATAGGTATTAAGAATGAGGGTGCACAGCCTCACGAGAGGCCTGTGTAGACAAGCTGTATAAAATGCATCAGCGTGTAGACTATTAAACAACACCTTCTGTTCATAGCTCCCATGGCGATGTGCATGTTCGAGAATCCTAGTGATATTTAGAATCGCTTGACCAAGTTTACCCATATTTACCTAACCCTTGTCTTCTTCTGCACCGCAGCGAAAGCTACCTAACGTCAAACATGGTCAATATTTGAAGTTCCTGAAGCCCCCACAACGATATCAATAGCAAGTCAAAATATCGTTGGTTAACCAAGCCGTCCAGGCTTCCACCCCTGATTTCGACCACGCTGGCAATGAGCCCCAAGGACGTCTTCCAACGCCGGGCTTTTCAAAGAACGCAGCCCATGAGACGGACGCAAGCGACATTAATACACTTTGAGGCTTTCACGCCGCCGTCCTCGCCGCCCCATGACTCAGCGGAAAGCACTGCCGACTCAGACGAGAGTGAACAAGACTGCAACATCGACAACAAGGAGGACGATGCTACGGTCATCAACAATGATCACTCCACCCAGAACAAGACACAGACCCCTGGATGACACCGATGATGACATCCCGCGCGAGTAATTGATGTGCATGCACCCAAAGACGCCCACTGCAGCCACAGAAATGCCATCGAGGACGCCGAGGAGCTCCTACAGCTTTCAACACAGGATCAGCTGAGCATATCCCCACGGTGCTTCCTCTGTGGCGCACGCAGTGAACGCCGCGTTGTTCACGCCACCAACACCTTGGGCAATGCCAACCGGCAATATGACATTTGCTGGCGAGGGACGGTGAATCAGTTCCTTCGCTTCGCTGACACGCGCGGTTATGACGAGAACAACACGAGCTGCTACCGCGGAACGTGGAACAGGAGGCAGTTTGTTGGCAGCAATGCGAAGTCAAGGAGCAAGTGGCAAGTTCACTTCGTTTGTCGGCTTGGGGCGTGTGATTTCTACGAGCATGGATGGATCGAGGTAGATGGTTAGCCAGAGCCATTGAGGGTTGTGGATGATGCAGCGTTGAGGGAGAATTTGATTGCTGAGGGGAGGATTTGATGGCGAGACGAGGCTACGATCCACAGAAACATTGTCACGTCACAGAGATCCAACAAAATCGTACATCAGTAGTTACTCAGACACGACTGTCAAGAATCAAGGCTCCCAAACTATCATTTAATGACAGGAATTGTATCACTAGTTGATTTTGTCAGTCTAGAGTAGGTACGTACTGCTCTTGGAAGTAATAATAAGATGTTATTACTGTTTGTTTGTCCTTTACTCACCCTACACTCGAACTGGCGCGTGTTGATTCCCCAGGTATGATCAGCTCCCCGTCACTGAATCACCAACCTCGCATCCCGGACGTTGGAGAGCATCATATCCAGAACAAGTTGAACGTAACGGAGCATTCGTTCGCCCGTTGCCCCCTTAAACCACGCCAGTCGGGGATAGAGGTCGTAGGTAAAAAAAAATAATAAGCAGCCACAAAACTGCGCAGGTTTAGTAATAGTATGGGAAGTGTAGCCAAGTCAAATGGCAGCTGTACAGCATGCTCTTGGTCACTGGGCGCGAGCATGTAAACTGGCATCAACTGTTAGCGTTATCGTCATGTATATCACACAACACCCCACTGATTCCCAGGGGCCGAGGCCCACCAATCTTCGCCACGTAGCTGGTGTTGCGGCCCAGCTTGGAACACCTGATGATGAATAGCGCGGTCAGCCTGAGTAACTCTCTCAGATCATGATTCAATAACCGGTTGACCGAATGTTCTATGCGGAGTAATTGAACCTTCGATTACTAGTGCCGTGTTCAATTGCTCGCTCCAAGCACCATCACAGCGTCGTGAGACAAGGTACGTACCAATCAACGACGCAGCTCCGGTAAAGTAGTTTTCCATCAACTCGACGGCAGATGTCCATGCAAGCAGAGAAGGTAAACGTGTTGATGCTATAATAAAATCGCGGGGTTGCCTCGGCTGCAACCTGCCTGTTCGCTCGGAGCAAGCCGAGATCGGGAATCGGGGGGTATAAACTGCCGCTGCCATAATTGGAGCGTCAGCAAATGATAACGATGTACCACAGAAAACAATGTTGCGAACATGGGAACAGGCCATGGCATGTCCGGCATTTCCAGCACTTCGTCGTAGACCTGGACTCGGATCTCGGCGGGCAAAGAGAGAGAGTACTTGAACTCGAAAGGAGTGGAGGGGCTGCCCGGGTTCATATCGTCCGCGGAATCGCTTTCCTGATGAGAAACCTCCTCGGTCATGGTTCGAACTGGACGTCGAACAGCTTTGTTGGGAAAGGGTGCGTTGGTAACTTTTCCAACCCGAGGTCGTTGTCCTTTGCATGAACCTCTTTTGGTGGATGCTGGAACGTTGAGGTAGGATCCAAGTTTCTAAGAGCATCCGTGGATCATACTTCCCGCCACGGTAAGGAAACAGCCAGGCCTGGTCTGCCACTACCTCAGTTGGATTGTTGTGATAAGACAGCAGCAACCCTCACACTGCGCGATGTCCCCATTTCTTTCCCTTGAAGGACGTGAACGTGCCCGCCGCCACCCCATCCAATTTACTTCATTGCCTCAAGGTCATTGCCTCAAGGTCATTTCAACAAAACAGACAACACCGAGGAATCAGGGGTCTGTATTCTCCACTACACGCACGTCCTCAATGTTCTTTAGCGCCCCATCCATAAGCAGTCGGATAGTCTCAAGAAGGCGGGGGAGCGTGTCCGTGTTGAAGTCGAATGCGAGGTATGAGAAGGTAAATCGTCGGAGGTTTGGAACGATATGAGGCAGTTCAGCGAGCTCGAAAAGGGAATGCTGCATTTTATCCCAGACGCGCGGGACGCAGGAATACTCTGGACAGAAAGGAGGCACTCTTAGCAAATATGGACGTCCGGCCCCTGAATATCAGGAAGTTAAGTGACTCGGAAACCCACCAATATGTCGAACATGATGGGCGTTGCGGCCAATGCTGCGGAACCTGGTGGCCAACGGTCAGCAGTAGTTCCTCCCAAGGGATATTGAGACAAAACAGACAGCGGGGACTACACTACCATTCCGGCACAGAGCAACTAACAAGCTGTCTGCGAGTCAAGGGGTCTAATCCCCTGAACGCGCGATCATAACAGACGAATGTATTGATACCGTAAAACTGCCTGGCTGCTTCGTCGGCAACCTGCTTGTTGACGCTGAGCAAGCCAAGGTCTGGCTTGACGAGAGTAAGCTTGTCCGAACCCCAATAATAATAGCGGCTACTAGATAGTACGTAAAAAGGGTTAGCAACCAGCAATCAAGAATGATGGTACATGAAAGACAGATGGTTCGCACGACCGTCTGACATACAAAGGCATGCCAATGTAGACTCCTTTCGGCAACAACAGAACGAGGTTGTAAATCTTGATCCGAATTTCTGCAGGCAGCTGCAGGAAGTAATGAAACTTGCTGGACGTGGGAGAGCTGCTCATGTCTGCTGATGTTGAGCTTGAATCGCTGTGTTTCTCACCAACCATGTTTGTGAGGCGCTGTATGTGTTGGTTGCTAATTGAGCCTTGAGAAACCGAGGCTTGGTGCCAAGAGACCGGACGGACTCTTCCAAGATATACCCGGGAGGCCAACAGTCTCCAACAAAACCGATATGCAAGGCTGCCTCAGGGCTCATAATGCATCTCTCCGTCTGTCATCCAATCAATCTTGACGCCCGCTCAGAATTTCCATTGCTAAACTCTAATACTTCACCTGACCTTCCCCTTCAAGATACATTCTTCTCGTGAACACGCGATCGATTCGGCTCCCACCCTTCATCTCGACATTCCCACGCATTCCAGGCAACAACCTTTGGTTGACGATCAACTGCAGGACTTTGATGCTCTTCAATTTTCCTTCCTCGAGTCCACGGAGGCCTTCCAGCAAGCGACTCCGGCCTTCCTGGGAGAAACCATCCCTATCATCCCTATACCGACTAAACGTCTGGAGCCGTACCACGAGGTGGAGGAGATTTGGGGCGAGACGGTCAACGTCGGTGAGGTGAAGGGTAACCTGTTCAATTCCCGTGGGATGGAACAGGAAGTGGCGAAAGTCTGTTGGCTTTAGTCTCATGATCAGGTCATGTTGCGGCTAATTATGCGACAAAACATGCTAACTCACCGATGCGACGGACATACTGAGCATTCTTCCCTATTTTACGGAGCTTGTGTATTCGCTTGCTTATTAGTGACACATGCCTTTTCTACTATTTACTTCCAACAGGTGAAGGGGGATTCGACGGGGTATTGGACTAACCATGAATTGACACAGCTCTAGGTTTCTCCAGAGAAAAGGAACGATTGCTCCACCTTTCCGAAATAGCAGGAGAATGTATTGACTCCGTAGAACTCTTTCGCCGCCTCAATGGAGACCTGTCTGCTGACGAACAACAAGCCAATATCGAGCTTTGGCCATCCCGGGCGACTTAGGTGCTTGGAAGAAAAGCGATTCGTGTGACAAGCAGAGTTGTGACAAGCCATATGGAATATGGCTAGAAAGAGAATCGTTCTGTCATGGCGATCTTGACTGACATGAGAATCTCGGTCCGCCGTTGGACTACCAGGGTGTAGATCCACCGACGAAGTTCGAGGGGCAGCGAAAGAAAGTGTTTGAGCTCGGCCGGGGAGGACCCCGTCGGAGACGGTGTGGTCGAGGCGGAAGAGCCGACGACTTCCAAATCACCGGAGGTTTGACCTCCTTCGCTCAAGATGTTGTTGCGCGTGTTTGGTGACCGAGTTGTTGGAGAAGTTGATGTTCATCGAAGTGTGATGGAAAAGATTCGAAGGTTGAAGGTGAGGCAAATGGTAGGCACTTGGTCGGTATGAGTGCTGATGCCCCAAAACAAACAGGAGTCCAAGAAGGAATTCGAGCACCCCACCTTACCTCCGCAGACTCTTCAATGTCACGCAGGATACAGCTCACCCAATCCAGGTTTAGATTCCCTCGATTCTCTTTGTTCTGTTGCGGAATCTCTGGCATGCACCCCAGAAGCACTTCAACTGGCCGACAGTTGCCAGTCTATCACAAGTTGACAGTTCTATTAGCTTCGCAGTCTCGATGGACATCAACAGTATTGTATCACATTGGGGACTATTAACAAACAGATTTGAAATGACACCAATCTATTGACAAGTCTAGTACTTAACGCCTCCAAATACCACTTACCTTGGTTCTAGTAGTACTGCGCAGGGAGAGTAACCACCCGGAAAGGTTCAGCAGTCCAGGCGCTGGCAACCTGGACATTCTCCGTGGTGCCGTCCTGGTGGGTGATGGTGTAGAAGAAGTCAACCTTGAACCGGTACCAGCCGTGACGGTTGACCCAGATCCTGTTCCAGACAAACTCAAAGGTGATGCTGCCATCATCAAGGGCAAAGTACCTGGTAGGAATCTGCACAAGGTCACCCTGGAGATGAGAGACAGGGTTGTTAGTGGTCGCGCCATAGCCATCGTCAGCAATCAGCGTCATCTCAGCAGTCAGGAGGTTAGCACTGCTCGAGAGGGTGAAAGGGTAGGGGAACCTCGAGGGTTTGATGCGCAGCGAGGCAATGGGGGCGGGGGTGATGATGTGGTTGACAAACACGTACTCGGTGCCATACGGAGGGAACTGGTCAAGGGAAGGGGTGCAGCCCGAGACACCGTTCCGGCGAGTTGTGGCAGGAAGTTGAAGCATGGTTGCTGAGTGCTGAGAGTGCTGAGTCGTAGGAGATGTGTTGAGTGTTCGATTCTTGGTGTTGTTGGAGGAATCACAGCAGCTGATTGTCGCTAGGCACACGTTTCTCTTATACCTCGAATCCAAAACGTCGAGGCTCTTATCAGCGATATTGAACTCTAACGACTGCAATATGTCAAAGACAATGGAGGACGAATATACCGTTTGTTTTCTCCACACATTTGTTGAGTAGAGCACTGCCACCTAGGCTTCTCCCACTCTGAACGACAGAAAGGCATTTTTCTGCGCCAGCTCTCGACGGAGACCATTGAAGCCACATACAAAGCCACACAAGTAATACAGAGATGGCAATAAAGAAACAAAGGAACCAAACTTAGACAAAGCCATTGTATCAACCCCAGACAAAGAAGTCCAGCGCCAAAAACAAAGCCATTGTATTCGACTACCTACCAGGATCAATGCAAGACCAACCATTCCCAATTCCTCACCCGTATCAACGTCGTCCAGTCCCTCCAAATCCTCACAGCCTCCCCCGTCCCATCCGTCACAAACACCTCAGCAAAGAGATTAAAATTCCCAATTCCCATAATCCTCAGTTCCTCCCCCACCAATGTAACCGTCACCTCTCCATTGTCTCCAACCGACTCTTCCCGAATAATCTCCTCCCCACCACCAAGAACCCCGGACACATTGCACTCCCTATCAAAGTCCTCCAGGCGAAAGCGAACCGACAGACCGTCGGCGAGGCGGCCGTCTCTCCTCAGTATGGGGTCATTGGGTGGGAGCTTGATGATGACTTTGGGCGCGGGCGTCATAGGCTGGTTGACCTCGACGACGTCCATGTTGGGGTCCCATTCGAATGCGATTACCCGGCCGGGGTGGGGTTTGGAGAAATATGTCATGGCGGTATGGTTCGTGTGGTTTGGCGTGAGGGCAAGGTGAAGACAAAGGAGTGCTGGTACCTAGTTTAACACGGACCCTGGAGTAACGTCAGTTGCGAGGGTGATGCCCTATTCCTGGCGGCCATGAGCTCGGCTTAATGGCGACGGACATTCTCGTCGGACCCTCGAGAAGTAGACCCCGTGAGGTCCGTGAGACCCGGCCCATAATCAAAACTCTTTGTCCCGAGATGCCACAAGCCATAGGAGACGAACAGGGACCAACGAGGACAAGCTGTCGTGTGGCGACGCGGTGGCACGATTAGAGGAAATACAGCATGGGGCACGGCATGGCAAGGCAAAGGGGAATCGGGCCAATTCTAGTCATGTCTTGCAACCCCGAGTCCAGCCCCCGGAAAACCTCCGGGCCGAGTCCATGCCAAGCCGGTCAGGATTCGGGGTGGGGTCCGGACATTTTGCCGACTTGAGTGGGGCCGGTCTGTTCCGATCGGGCTGAGCCGGCCTCACAGCATAAAACCTGAAGGACTGTAGGTAAGCATAAGGAAAGCGTCACGGCAGATTCAAGAGATAAAATTTATGAGTCAAGATTGAATTAGTAGTCGGCCAGATAGACAATAAGCCTAACCAGATTATCAGGTGTTGTTGCAGACATTCTTTTTCGGGTTGGGGGAGGAACGTGACTTTCCACCATGTGGTAGCACAACCAACTGTGGTCACAGGTACTTCACAGCATGATTCTTGCCCAACAGAATCAGCGCAGACACAGCGAGGACTTGAATGAACCCGTACACAAATAAGATTCCGCTTCAGTTGTCTAAGTTACTAGCAATCACCAATCTTCGTATCAAATCAGGCATGCTCTCTACCCGTCGGATTGCTGACCCATGACAGTATCCAAGCTCCAAGACAACGAATATCCAACCCCTTCTTCACTCACTCTCTCCACAAGCCATCTCAATCCTTTCCCCCCTTCCAATGCACCCTCAACCCGCCCCAACTATGCTCCGCATACTGCTCCTGCACCTTCTGGCACGTCCTCAACCCCCACTCCGTCACGCCCATCATCAACGAGCTCTCAAACATAAACGCGCAGCTCCCCTCCCCCACCTTCTGCGGCTTCAGCTCCGCGTTCCTCGCGCCCTCGTAACTCTCCGCATCCGGCCCGTGCCCGCTCATGACGTTGTGCAAGCTCGCGCCGCCCGGCACGAACCCGCCCTTGCCACCCTTCTTGGCGTCGTACCCGCCGCGGATCAGGCCCATGAACTCGCTCATCGTGTTGCGGTGGAACCACGGCGGGCGGAACGTGTCCTCGCCGACGAGCCAGCGGGGCGGGAAGATGACAAAGTCCGCGACCGACGTGCCCGGGTGGTCAGATGGGGCCGAGAGGACGGTGAAGATGCTCGGGTCCGGGTGGTCGTACGAGATGGTGCCGATCGTGTTGAACCTGCCAAGGTCGTATTTGAACGGGTAGTAGTTTCCGTGCCAGGCAACCACGTCGAAGGGGGTGTGTCGCTGGGTGGTCTGGAAGAGGTCGTTGTTGAACTTGACCGTGATGGTGTACTCGCGGGGTCCTTCAGAAGCCGTGGCGCCATGGGCGTCCGGGTGGTCGTCGAAGCTGGCGACGGGGGCTTGGAAATCGCGAGCGTTGGCGAGACCGTTGGAGCCGATGGGGCCGAGTTCGGGAAGGACAAAGTGACCTTGGAAGAGCTCTAGAGCATAGCCTCGCGCGGGTCCGGTAGCAAGATGGACTTGGAAGCGCACGCCGCGGGGGATGACGCAGATTTCCATGGGCCGGACAAGGAGCCAGCCCAATTCAGTGCGGATGTCGAGTACGCCTTCTTGGGGAACGAGAAGAAGGTCGCCATCGGCTGAGTAAAAGGCCGAGTTGTCGTCCATGGAACGGCCGGCCGCGTAGACATACATGGCGCAGCCCTGCTTGACCGTGGGATCACCGGCACCAGCGACCATGTGCAGACCCGTAACGAAGTCGGCATTGGGATCATGGTCAAAGGGGTCCCAGCGCAATTGGTTGGGAATGTAGCGCAGGTCCTTGAATACCTTGCCGCCGACACCTAGAGACTCGTTTGGAGGTGGGATTGCCGAAAAGGGAGGATGGGAGCAGGACGGGAGAATGCGATAGAGCCATGTCTGCTTGTTCTCGTGGCGCGGAGCAGTGAAGGCAGTTCCCGATAACTTCTCGGCGTAGAGGCCGAGAGGCGGTTTCTGAGGCGAATTCTGGCCTAGAGGGAGGGCCCCAGGTACAGCGGAGGACCTGCCGGTAGGTTAGAGCTTGGCCGGTGCTGCTCATGGAGGATTCAGGAGAGGGCATACTCGAAATAACAGTCAAAGCCATTTTGATACTGGTACTTCTCCTCAAACTCAAACGCCGTGACGGGCATCTTTGCGACAATCGTGTTCAGGGTCCTCAATAGTCAAAAAGATTTACAAGGTAGCAAGACCGAGACAATGACCGCAATGTTGAGGGATGAAGACAACTCAGGTGGGCAGCACCCAAATAAGAGCACCTCCCCCGTTCTTCTGTCGGGTCCCTGCTACCGAAAGCCGAGTCCACTTTATCATCTCAGTTTCAGACTTAAGGTCCGCGTGAGCAATTGGTGCCGTCATCGCCTCGGCCTTGTTCCTGCCCTTGGAGCTCCGTTGCTCGTGCTGTTCGCATTCCGCACCGGGATACTGCGGGGCCGAAGATAGCCGTTGGTATGCGGGGCCCACCCCGGCGACAGCTTCACCGTTCCGCACGGCACAGTACATACCTCAGAGCAGAGAGATGCACTACACCAGACTGTACAGCAGCAGATAAGATTTGTTTGTCCTTGGCGCTTTTCATCGGCGGGGGCCATGCGGCAACCTACGAATTTTCGAGAACCAGGTCGGTCCCATCCGCTTGTCCTCCGGGGTTTGATCGGCCCGGGCTTGATGCTACAGGTCCGGTCCCACAGGCCCGATCCCGTCTGCATCCGGGCAACGACCGGACCCCACCAGAGGCTCCATCTTCGAGCATGTCCTTCGGCCACACCCGGCACAGTTGAAAGTACATGAAGTCATGCTCGAAGCAATTTGATGCACCAAGAATCATACCCAACACTCATGTAAATTCATCAGCTGCTGTTCGACAACTACCCGGCGCCGTTGATACCATGTTATCAATCCTTGATTCCCAACCAGCACCTACTTCCAGTACAGTCTATTGCAATATCCCATTCTACCCGAGATCCGCCATTGACAGCCCGAAAGAAGCCAAACGACCGAACCGATGAAGAACTGGAACATGCGGACCGCAGTCGGGCCGGCTACTCGTCGCCACCTTTGGCTGCCTTCTTCTTTTTGCTTCCTCCCGCCACACCGGCATCCTTCCTCAGGTGAACAGTCAACCTCGTCCATGACTCCGACTTGTCCCACTCGAACCCGGCAAGGTATGGCAGGTCAAGCTCGTCATCAGCCTGCAAACAGATTCAAGTCAGCACCTCATGGACAAGGACGGGGTGTAGCAGCAGGCTGAGGATCACCCACCCTCTTCTTGTACGCCTTGTGGATGGCATCCAAGGCGTCCTTGATGGTGACGCCCTTGAGGTTCCGCGCCGTCACTTCCAACCCCAATGGGAAGTGGAGGTCAATCTTCTTGACAGGGGGCGTTGTGAGGAACTTCTTGAGGATCTCCTTGTCATCAATTGTAGTCGGCGAAGTGTTGATCTTCCTATGATAGGGGCACATTCGTCAGATGCCGCCATCATCAACAGGAACGCAGAGTTCGAGCTTACCACCCCGTTCCTTGTGTCTCCTTGGCAACTTGGAGCTCAATTCCCTGGGCCTCTGAAGGGCAATGGGCATCAGTTGGGTGCTTGCAAATCATCCCACCTGCTGGGCACGGCGGCGGCCAGGAGGCGGTTACGTGAGAGGCTCACCCAGGTCATTGATGTTCATGACGCCCGAAGCGCTGGTGCTACCCTTGCGCTTTGACTCCTTCGTCTCCTTGACGTCGATGCCTTGGACGGCGGAGTCAACCTTGGTGAGTGGTTCCGACATGTTGGAGATGTGTCGTGTGTGTTACGTGGGCCGATCAAAGGGATTGCGCAAGAGTCTAGCACAAGACACGAGCGGGTGAGCAAGAGGTTGTTGTTGTGGTGATTCGCAGCAGCGAGGAACTGCCTTCTTACCTTGAAGACGTCGATTGATGCTAAGCAGCTGGCAAATGGATGGTGCAGTTGAGTGTGGAAGAGGGGAAGACAAAGGACGAAGACGGGAGGCGAAAAGGAGAGGGAGGGGAAGCAAGTCAATGAGGGGAAGCCGAGGAGGGGGAGGGTTTTAGCTGACTGGACGGACCGGGAAACTGCTTGGTCATCGCAGCTTGCAAGCACCACCACCCCATTGATTCAGCAGGAGCACCTCGGACCACAGAACCAGCATCGCATTGGGGAATGCTGCTCCCGTCCGTGCATGGTTCCTGGCTCGTCAGATCTGGGCGGGGTAGGTCTCTAACGCAGCACGGGTTCAAGTGGTGGCTTGCCGTTGCGTGCGTTGCCTCCTGTTTTGGGCCAGCTCATGGGATCGCGTGACGGGTACAAGATGATGACATGATAATGGCCTGGTCCATAGGGGACCCTGGCAACTCTCGAGGTACCTGGCCCATGCGTCCGGTTGGTCGCGCTAACAGCCCGGCAGCTGCGCCCCGCCCCCGGTCAATCTGGGGTAAATCCGGGGTGCCCCACTTGGCTTGTGGGCTTGACATGGCTGATGGAGGCGTGGCTTGACTTGACTCCGGTACACAATGCCGACGAAGGGGCCAGGGCCAAGTTGTTCTGGATCATGTGGTGCAGAGCATGTACAACTCCAAGGTCAAACGTGTTCACTTTATCTGGCGGATGGAATCACGGTGATCTTTTGAATCTGATGGGAGTTCCAAGTTGCCAAGGGTTTTGCGCCCCCGTTTTTGAGCAGGTACACCTCCGGGATTCCGGCTTTCGAGCCATCTTCCGAGGGTTCGGGGCAAGCAGGGTGGGGTAGCCGGATCATCAGATGGACAAGGTGCCGACTTCACCCCCAACTAGCGTAATAACATTACGGGAGCTCAGGTTCCTGAGACGACATTGTTTGGACAGGACGAACCTGAAGGCATGTGCATCCCTTTTTCCAGAGTGCGGGAATGTCATTGGCATGGGGTGGGGGAGTACTCAATGAGGACGTGAGGACTGGATGCGGGGGAAGGAGACTTAAGACCTCCAAATTCGCTGTCAAAACTTGTGTCAGAAAGATTCGAGGCTTCCACAGCTAAAGTCCTTGGGGCCATGTCAATAATCGTTGCAATATGCAGTTTGTTTGTCCGGGTTAAGTGAGTACCTGCACGGAGAATCTTCCTGATGGTGCGTCGTTGCTATGCTGATTAAAAGCCCCACGGCGGTCAGCGTTGGGTGTTTGATACTGGTGTCTGGTCAATTCATATCGTGGTAAAAAAACATTTGATGTCAGGGAGCACAACCTATGTCGCCTAGGAATGCACTCAGGGCTTCAACGAGGATGGGAGAGGACGGAACTTGGAACCTTGACTTAATTCTCAGATTTATCACCGATCATCCATCCATGGATGTATCGTACACCGTCTCGGATTTCCGGGACTCTGATCTTCAAGACGGATAGAAACATCTATCACCGTTAGCATAGCTACTGACACGGGACGACCACCGGCAGTGTCAACCAAACGCCGGTTTCGTGGCACATTGGTGGCCGGCTCCCCGGGAGGGCGTGTCCTCTTCTTCTTCCACATCCTGGTTTTAGCTGAATACTACTCGATTCTTCTGATTCAGTCGGGTCGTCGGACCTCAGGGCCAGTTGTTTTCCTCCTTTGTCAACTACGGTCTGCAGTCTCCGAAAATCAAGACTGCGGGACCAAGTTCAGTTCGACCAAAATTTGCAACTTTGTGTTCTAGTGCGGAATGAATATGGGACAAACGCCCCGCCACACTCACCTGTCCATGCTCCATCTTTCTTTCTACACGGATCGCCTGATAAGCAAGGTGCTAGTAAACACAAAGGATGAGGTTGGCTTCGACTAAGCAAGCAGGCTCCTTGAATCATGCAGACGTGGCAATGGTACCTCTGTAGTGGCTTCGTGGAGCGTGTCCTGTTGGCTCAAGACCTGATCTCCTGTAATTTTCGAGTATCTCAATGGGAGTATATGACTCACGGATCCGGTAACCCTTTGGTCCGACAAGCCTTGACTTGGTCTTGATGTGCATGAGCACCAGGATCCTCTCAAAGCCCTTTTTGGCAAAGAAGTGTTAGAATTTCCAGAGCCCTCTTCCAGGGCCAGACTCTTCTGGCCCATTGTAACATGCGCTTGTCAAGGATACAACTCAACAGTTGCGGAACGTGTCAGACTTGGGTTCCGTGTAGTTGTGTAGTAATTTGGAACAATAATTCTAGGTTGTATCATGTGACAAACCACGGGAATTCAAGCGACCATTTATTCTGGGGATGGCTTCCTTTCCGTTTCGCCCGGATAAATTCTCTTGTTAGTCTTACGATGAAGACTCAAAGTTGTGACCGAGCCTCAGTGACTTCTGGCCCACCCATCCGTGTCTCTCCCCTCCTCCCAGCCCGGCGAGATGAAGAAACAGCCACTGTTGCTATTGTCGCTGCACAGCGGGTGTCTCAAACGCTTTGCATCTTCGCCTGTCGGAAACATCGGGAACCCAATGAGATGGAGGTGTCGAAAATAGCATCCACACGCTCCTTTGTGTGCGTGTGGCGTCGCCAAGCCGTTCCCGCACCCGCATCCGCCGCACATGGCTGTGTCACCATCTGCATCTCTAAGATCTCATCAACCATGACGACCTGGATCAAAATCAAGCTTGTCGGAATTGAGGATGGTGTTTTCCGTGGTTCTGGAGTTTCCACCGTACCCTTCCAACTTGGCGAGGGCGATCCCGCGTGCTTGGCATCGTTGAGTGCCCTCCATGACGTTTCCTGTCAATTTTCGGGAATTAAACAAGGTGACGGCTTACCTTGAACTGCAACTCTTCGGTCCGGTTCTCTCGGCCTCCCCTTACCATGGCTTCCAGCGTGGCATTTTCTCCCCCCGGGATACAAGTCCATGAACCTCCCCGTCAGCGAAGATTTTTCTCTGGCTCTCCTGCACATCCTTCAAATCCCACTCTCAAGGCGGTGTGCTGTCGCCCCATCCCCCCTCTCTCAGGCTTCACCGCATTGGGACCCAAGCATTTTTGACGCCGCGCTAACCACCTCCCCAGCCACTTTGCACCACCGGGCTCACCACCAGGGTTATGATCCGTTTTCCCACGCCCGTTCGATATCGGTTCGATATCACGGACGGGGCTCCCATTCCGCGATCTAGTCGCCATCTTCACAATATCAGATCTTGAAGAGTCTTTCTGGGCATCGCCAGACTCTTAAAATCTTCACCGACTGGCTTATGCAGTCAGCGGAGACCGCCAACACCACCCTTGCCCGGATACGACACCACCTGCAGCCCATCACGCAGCTACCAGATTAGCTTGCCGCCTGCTGCAGACGACGAGATCTGCCCCGCCGATATCGACAAGACGTTTTTCGCCGTGGGGAGTTTTTACACTACTTGAACCACATTTCCCCTCCTCGACGTCTCTGGAAAACAAACCTCGAGCTATCGGGACTCATCAACTAGATCAACAGAGGGGGAAGACCAACTGAACTTTGCCAAATCACACCACTCGACCCCACGATCTTCAACGCAAACCGTCCCACTCCTGTTGTGTCATTGCCAGTCATTGTGGGCCACGGAGCAGACTAGCCATCGGGCACCATCACCAGAGCCAGGATCGTTCATACAAATTCGACGGTAGAGACTGAAGTTCAAGCAGCGATCATCTCTCTCCATACATCACTTCTCACGCCGACGACACCACTAACCACCACCACCGCCACCACCGCCACTACCACCCTAATAATCACCACCCGAGCTCAAACAAACCGCCTCACCCAATGCACCTCCCCACCGACCTCTCCACGGCCCTAAACCGCCTCCTCCCCGCGCTCGACAAAACCCGCAGCCTGAATCTCAACCTCATCCAAACCAACCTCCAAACCATCCACAATCTCGTGCCGTCAACATGGACTTCCTACCTCGCCTCGCTCTCCCTTCCGTCCTGCCTCTCCATCCCCCAAGTCATGACGCTAGGAGGAGGGAGCTACAACGACATCGCGGCCGCTTGGAGTGCGCTCCTCGCCGCCGCGAAGGCGGCTACCAAGGATGAAGACAGGCTGTTAAACGGGATATGGATCGGGCTGCTCAGCGTGGAGGCGCTGATGGTCCTTGGGGTCGTTGTGAAGGGTGTTGTGGACCGGCGGGCGAGGAGGAGGAGGATGAGGAAGGGGAGTGTTGGGAAGAGGAGGAGAAGTTTGGGGGTTTGATTTTTTTCTCCCTCTCTTCTCTTCTTTCTTTCTTCTTGGTTATTTCCATGATCTGGCATTTGCATGAGGCGTTTGGGGGCTGCATTGTCGAATTTTGGTTGCGTTCTTCATTTTCATTGCATTTGGGCATTGGGCATCATGCATGGCTCGGGCGGCATTTGAGTCCACTTTTTCAAGACCTCGGCATTTGTCTCTTTTGACATCTTTTCTTCTATTCTCCTTGTTGGTTTACTCTTTTTTTTTTTATTCTTCATTTTTCTCTTTTTCATTTTTTCGTTTTTTCTTTCTTTTTCCATGCATGAAGACACCACGAGTCACGAGATCATGACGGCATGCAGTAATGATGGATACCCGACCTAAGCGTTAACATATTTCACATTAGCTTCATACCTCTTGGGTCGCACGAGGAAGGGGTCTGTGTTATTGGAGACACAAAGTGAAAGACTTGAGATCCTGCGAAGGCAAAGAAAGGTTGACAAACAAACGAGGAGGCAGATTATGATGCATAGCTACATATACATGGCATTGAGATATAGGTTGACCCAGTCCTCTCATACTATCTCACATAGATCAAGGTATCCCAAACCTGTACCACATGCGTCCTTCCATACTCCCTCATTCTCGCCGAATCAATCTTCCTCCACACGATCCGGCACATTATGTAGTTCGACCCAACCCCCTTACACCGTCTTACCAGAACCACGACATCGGCCGACGCTGGGCTGCATTGGAAGATTCTCCAACCGATCCAGACTGCGACCGCAAACTGTTCCACCGGCTCACTGAAGGGTGCTGCTGGTTGTCATCCAGGCAACATGCCCTTTTGGAGATCTCCGGCTGGTCCACTGGCGCTGCTGGGCCCGGAAGCGGAACGAACGCACCTTCAGGAATCTTGACCTCGTCGCCTCCGTCCTCTTCCTCGTCAGGGCTTTCGCCCCCGCGATTCCAGGAACCAGCCTCCTCCTCCGTCTCACACTTTATCGTCACGACCCATTCTTCGCCGCTGCACTCCACGACTTTAACCTGATCAGGGTCCTGGCCCCAGTCCCACTCCCCATGGTCATTTTCTTCGTGCTTCCCCTCTTGTACCTCCTGAGGACCGTCATACTTTTCATGATTTGCAGCATCATCTTCCTCACCGTCAACCTCACAACCCCTGCCTAACCCAGGGCGATAGGACTGCACGGTGTGGTCGAATAAGGATGTGTTGTTCGGGCTCTCCTCAAGGTCGGCCAACACCTGGGACAACATCGGCCGTGCGATGCCGAAAATCCGGCAGCTCCAGAGGCGGTGCTGGTGAGCTTGGACCAGCGGCATGAAGTCCACTCGATGTTTGGGATCGGCGCTGAACTGGCGAGATTCGGGGTGAAGCTTCCAAACCCCGGGTTTGATCCAACCCGAGATGTCGGCGTCGGCGAAGATTTGATTGACAAGCTCCCCGTCATAAATATTGACAAGTCGCTCGTCTGTTGACCAACTGTTAGTTCTTATCGCGAAAAGCAGCAACGGGGCAGAGAAACTTACAGCTAGCAGTTATCCTCTCCTCATACTCCTTCTCGGTGCTTGTCAAAGCGTCCCGCAGATCCTTCCTCGTCTCTTCAATCGCCGCGACGACCATCTCTGCCGGGTCGTCAGGGCATGTTGGGCCTGGCACCGGCACGCGCGGCACGTCGGGCCTCATCCCACGGCAATCCGGCTGACCGGCAGCAAAGGACGCCGATCTGTTAGGCACACTGGGTGGGAATGGGCCAGACAGTACGTTATCATCTGCCAACGGCCAGCTGGAGCCGATGCCAGGGGATGTCGAGCTGCTTGGCAGATGGGCCTGAGATGGACCGGCCATGAACCTGTCATCTCCCAACGGCCAGTTGCCGCCGCCATCAGCAGATGTCGAAGTACTCGGCATACAGGATTGCCAAGGAGTGTTGTGACACATCCACTGCCACTCGCTCCTATACGCAGGCCAGGGATGGACGGCATGCCAGTCACACTGGCCGCAGGGCACCTGGTAGGCAGGAGGCGGAGGGTTTACGCGAGCGGTAAGGGTAGAAGCAGTGAAAGGTGCCACGGGGACGTTGTTCTTTCCCTTCCATTTGGGGTCTGCTGCCTCCCCGAAGGGGTTGAAGGCAGTCATGAAGGAGGCTTGCATGGATGCGAACGAGGGGCTGATGGATCCCGGCTCGGGGCGCGGAGGAGTGACGGCGCCGTCTGGATCAGGAATAGGGAGACCAAGTTGACGGGAGATCTGGATGAGGCTTTGGTTATTGTTGTGGTTATTATGTGGGATCCCCATTGAGGGACCCTGGCCGTGAGGATCCATGATGACTGATGTTGTTTACAAGACTCCTCGGATTGTGAAGTCCGTGAGGGAATGTCTGGGAAGGATGAGGATGTTGAAACCGATGCCCTTTTAGATGCGGATGAAGACACATGTTGGAGAGATTGGTGACGTGGGAGGCATCTGACCCTGAAAGCAAGCTTTGGATGGTTGACATCGCGGAGCAACCACCGGCGCTCCTGTGTTGTTGTTTTCAGGTGACGTGAGGAGATCGGATGGATCTTGACCCAACCAAAGGAACCGCGGCACCACAATTAACCGACTTGTGAATAGTATGAAGCAACGATATATGTAGTCCTCTTCACGGGCACATATCTGATATTTCAGTGTCCCACGAGCCGCCTCTCCTATGTTCAGACCGACGATCTCGATAATAGTTGCTGTCACTCAGTGATAAGAAAAGTATGACAAAGGAGCAACTGAAGCGGACCAGAATTCACCAGGCGTTCTAGGATGGTTCTAAGTTCGGACACTCAGCGCCCCAGAATTGTGGCAAATTGCCTCGTCATTGCCTGAGTCTGAAATAACTTTCAAGAAGCACGAAACCTCCGCGGATGTCGAGCTATGCATATCGCTTGGATGGCTAAGCCGCGCGGCAACAGTGAGCCAAGTGAATGAAGAAAATAATCTATTCTAACCATCAGATGAGGAGGAAAAGCGGGGGTAACGCCCCCGGCCCGTCCACAAGACGTCATGCACGAGGCATCCGTTCTTCCTCCTGCGTTTGGCGAACTGTGCAGCTAGGTGTGAGGACAACCTCCAGAACTTGTAAATTCCAGCCTGAACAGTGTGGCAGCCGTCTTGAACTAGTAGCCACTGTGTGACCACGAGACCGTAAGCCATTCTAAACTCAGTCTGCCGTCCCATTGTCGTCGTCACTGCTGCGGAACTCATGGGAAGCATGTGAATGAGGAGAGAAGATAAGGTATGAGGAGAGAACAGAGACAACAAGAAAAGAACCTCTTCGTGCGGGATACGGTTTCACTCCCACCCGTCACACTCCAACCCGAGACCAACCTCGAAACCACACTTGACAGTTACCAAGCCACCAACCTCCCCAATGACAACGAGTAATTTCAGCGACGAACGATGTCCCTGGTCATGCTCAAGGGTTGGTCTCGAGACCAACTATCCACAAACATCAAGGCGCAGCGAAGCCTGCTCTGCCATCTGAGTAATGGAAGCACAGTACATAGAAGCTCTCTCCAACCAGCCGGTTCCCTCCCATGCACGGATGTCGATCCCCGGAGACGCAACCATCGCACCGGGAACTGAGCCACGTGGTTGCCATGCAGGCCAGGGGCTGGGGTGAGACATATCGCAACGAACGAACGAACGAACGAACCGAACATATGCGCCGTCACGATCGGGATGGATGTCCCTTGCATGAAGAGGATCCCCCGCCTTTTCCCCAATCTCCCCTCCCCATATCTCGCCACCCCTAAGCCCATTGGCTCGTCAACTCGAATGGGGGAGAAGCTCGAGTTCTGTCGAGCCGAACTTCTCAAGCAGTGGGAATGGGCTAGCAGATCTGCGTTGCCCAGAGCGCAAGGTAGGACAGCATGAAGGAGACATGTTGATGGACCCTACGCCGTGTGTCTTTCGCTTGTCTCGCCTCCCTATTGCATCATCGATATCCCCTCCATCCTTGCTCGTGGCAAAGTGGTAGATTAGTCCATGTGTGACACTGACGGCGCTATCGACGACGAGATGGACGGGTCGTCTGGGCATCTCCGGTTCATTGTGTCAGAGGAAACATCAGGGAGAGCTTCTAGCGTGATTCTCGATGCCGATTCCCAGCTAAAATCAGAAACAATGTAGACATCAAGCTGCTGATCCGTCCTGGTGCCAAGCGCCTTGTGTAATTGGGGTCCCATGGGAATGTCTCAGCTCGGCAACATCGGCACTCACAAGACCCCGACCGGTAAACTCGGCACTCGGAAGGTGCTCAGACCTTTGGTGCATGCGGCCCCTTACAGCTTGCTACTCTACTGACTCACGTTACTGGATGATTTCAATCACGGACAAGCACAGCTCAGCGGAGCAGGTTCCGCCTTGCGACTGTGAGGGCCTGATGAGATCGAGGTGGTGTGTGTTTCTCGGCTGATAAGTTCGTCGCTCGGGGCGGATGCCGACAGGGCAGCGGGAACATGCAGGATGTATTGGAATCCGGCAACCGGCCCATGTGAACGATCAGTTGCTGGTACAGTTCGTGTCCAGGCATCTCCTCCTGTCGCGTTGGTTCGTGAGAATTTAATTCATGGTACAGAGTGCATGTATGAGCATGACCACACGGTCTGTGTTGATCGCTAGCTCGGCCTCTGTGTCTGGGACCGCGGTTCCATTGAGAGATCTGAAGATGGTGTTTTTGATAGAGACGCCCAGACCCTGGAGCTGGCTGGCCATCGCTGACGCACGAGCCAACCCGGTCGCTTTCGGCTATGAGACTCTGTGCTAGGTCGCAAGGCGGACTCCCGTCGTGACCCGAACAGTGGAGTAGGGTTTCATTTCCACCCACCTGGGACTGGAGAAAGGACTCTGGGGGAAATTGTGGTTCCGGGAAAACATGAGTTTGACGTCGGAATGGCAATGAACACATGCGCTAGGGAGTACGGAGTACTGACCAGGCTCGAGTGGCGGCCGCACCACGCCAGACTGTATGCATGTATGTAGAGACAGATAAAAGATAGGGGCAGCCAGGCCAAGAGACAATGACTCAGCTGCATCTCGTAAGTGTGCGGTGTCTCCAAAAGGAAATGGGCGTCATGTCAGAACTCGGTGGCGGAGAGGCGCTGGATACGCGACTCGCTGCTGCAGAATCATCAGGGTGCAGCATCCGGAGGTGCGGAGCTCGGGAGTCAGGCGGGGCGATATGATCCAAAGAAGGAATTGTGGAGGAAACGTGAACTTTACCCGGAGACGGGGACAAGAAGAGCATGCTGGCGTCCATGGAGCGTGGCGGCACGATTCCTTTCCTGTCTTAGTGAGTTGGTGCAGGGCAACAGGCGTCGTGACATGTGCAAAGGTCCAAGCCAAAAGTCTGCTGGTCATGGCTGGTTGCTCGTGGCCGTGTTGGACGCGGATGGGTTGCATTTTTCGGCCCGTTTGCCAGGGGCTAGCGCCATGTGGCTGCGACCACGCTGCAGGACACGGCACGTTGGTCGCGCAGAGCTGCTGCTCAAACAACCACCATCACGAAAAACGGTGATGTGCTGCCGACCGGAGTTGCGGAAAAGTCGAGCTTCAACGGGCAGTATCCTATCGGCTGATTTTGGAGAACAGAGCGAGGAGAACGACCATTCTGGAACGGGATGAAGGCGATGGAGCAGATGGAGCAACAGGAAAATGACTACACTAGCTGGAGAGCGTCGGAAGAGAGATATGGAGAAGGCAGAGACTGTAGTCAGGCCCAGCCCCATTGACTACAACAGGGAAAAATAAACCTGCCCCACAAAGAGATGAAGGGATCTTGACAGCGCAGAGAGGTCGAGGGGTGGTCAAGATAAGGCAGCGGGCGTGCCATGTAAGTACCGTCAGGATGAGAAAAGGAGGGTTCCATGGGGAAGAGGTCGAGACGCCTGACGGTGGCCAGTTTCGTGTTTTTCCACTTGTTGTCCAGCTCCAAAAGCATGCATTGCGAACATCGGCGGAGGAAACAGCAGAGAGGGAAAAAAAACCATGCCCCAGAATGTTCCCAAGGAGGTCGTGCTCCAAGACCAGGATTGATCCATGCAAACCCCACTTGCCCGTGCCGGGCAGCAGGCCAGGCCGGCTGGTGAACCCCACACCGTCCGCCACTCCTTCCTTCAGCCTGAGCAGGGCTGCTCCAGGCTGTGAGCCCGGGGCCCCGACCAACCAACCGCGGCATGGCTCCTTCCCCATGGCGCTACAAGTCCCAAGATCGACGGCGGAAAGACTCCCTTGAGGGGGAGGAGCCATTGCCATCGGCAAGCCATTCTTGGCTGCCCACAAGCTCTAGCCTGATAGCCGGCAAGTAGGCTGTCGGGGTCGAGTCCAGGAGCCCAGGGACGTAGGAGCTTGGAGCGTGATAGGAAACATACAAGATGGACCTGTCCCCATCTTGAGACTCAATGTCCCCCTCCCCTCTTGTAACACAAAGTTTCTGCAGCTTCACGCTTCACACTTTGTCTGCCACTCCGTCGGCCTCTCCCCTGAGGTCAGCAGACGCGTGTCCTGCAGCTGTCCGACCCCCTGGTCACATAATCGGCTCTTCAGTCAGCCATTGAACCCCTCGGACTCCGACACACAGCGACTCGAGTGACTCAAGTCCGTTCTCTGCCCACGGCCCCTTTAGAAGGCACATCCCCATCATCTCCGTGCGCTCCCGACACGCCAGGGTCTTTTTCTGTCCAGCGGCGATCGTGCCCGTTTGTGTGCCTTGAACCGGGTGCTCGCCGAATCTCGCCCCTCTCTCGGATCACCGCGCCAATCTCGACTGGGAAACTCGCTGTACGATCATCGGCCCAAGCGTTGATTGTTTTTGCTTCTTGACGACGCAGCCGATTCATCATTTCGAAGTTGGCCCCTGACCATTCTGCAACACGAAAATTGGTCGGTCTTGTCTGCAAACCATGAGCAACATGATGGAACCACATGCCTTGTCGGCCGAGGATATTGACGAGATGGCGTAAGAAGAGCACCCTTTGTCCAATGTCTCTGTCTTACCCCAAACTGACGCGAACCTAGTGATCGGTTGAGCCATGTCATGAGGCCCGGAAGCTCGGCTTATCCTCCTCATGTCGCCCCCGGGGCCGACCCCTACGACGCTGCTGCCAGGTACCAAATCCCCCAACCGTCCGGTATGCCTCCTCGGCCTCCTGTCGAGGCCCCGAGATACCCGGGCCAGGACGACGTCTTCCTGCTTCCCGACCCGAACGCTCACGGAGCCATGCTTCCTCCCGGCAGCCCGATGTTCCAGCGGCAAGACTCCTTCGCCTCAGAGCGCCGTCCGTCCAAGGGCTCCACGATCGGCTACACTCTCTACCCGACCCTTTCCAAGCAACCGCCCCCGAATCGGCCGCTCCCAGCGGTTCCCACTGTGGCTCGCAAGATCTCGCGCCGCTTTTCCGCGCAGCCGTCGGAGGATTCAGACCTGGCCTCGGGGGACACGTCGCGCTATTCTCAGGCGTCGCGCGAAGGCGACCTTGACCGGGTGCCCACCTCGAGCAGCACTACACCGTCAACCCAGGCACCCGTTCTCTCTCCGACTACTTTGGGCGAACTCCGCGCCCGCTTCACCCAACCGTCTGAAAGCACCACCTCCCCGTTGAACGTCGTTCCGTGGAAACACCTAGTATCCGACAAGCCTCTGAAGGAGTCCACGCTCTATTACTTTGACATCTCAACCACCTCGGCCACCCTGGCCAGCAAGCATGGGAACAACATTATCCGGGTCTGGTCTGTGGCCAATGGTGAGGTCATCCGGGATCTCAAGTTCTCGTGCTACACAACAGCTCAGGCTCGCTCCCGGGAATACTTTGTCCGCAGCCATGCCATCCTGTCGGAGCCTGCAAGCATGATCGCGATCGCCGCCGGCTTTGGCGACTCGATTGAAATTTGGGACTGGAACCGCAAGAAGAAGCTGCAATCCTTGTCCCATGCCAACCGCTGGGCTGCTGTGCGTTCCAACGTCATGGAGGCCAATTGGGCATCTTTGGCCACATACGACGGCGAAGATGATGAAATCCAGCTGTACTATGCCACCAAGAGCCACCACAGAAAGCCCTTCAAGAAATCACGCTGCATCAAACTCCGCGATGCCAACCTGCCCGTTTTGCCCAAGTTCCCCGAGCTCGCCTTCTCCGCGACAGGTCCGCTGCTTGTCACCGCCTCAGGACCTCGTCCCCCGCGGTTAGGTCACCCTCCGCCGGAGCGTGAAACCCTACTCACTGCTTGGGAAATCCACGAGGGTGCGCCGGCTACCCCATACAAAGTGGTGGCACCCTGGCAACACCAGGAGATTGACACAGCCTTGCCTTCGGACCTCGCTACGTACGGCTCTGTTGCCGTGTCGATTTGGATCCCGGCTTCGTACCGTGCCGTCCCCAATGGTCACGGCGGCTACAACCTCAACCCGGTCAAGGTGACGTACCGCTATGTCTTGGTGTGGGATTTCGCCGCCAGCTCCACGCGCACTTTCCGCATTCCCAACGCCGCATCGGCCTGCGTCTCTCCGGACTGCCGTTATGTCGCGTACTGCGATGCGCGCGGCGTCGGCGGCGGCGCTCGCGGTTCCGTGGCGATCCTTGATGCTATGACTGGCCGGCGTCTCTGGTGCTGGCCTGACCCGGACGGTACCATGACCCTTGCCGAGGACGCGGCGATGCAGCGCGCCCTTGGCGATCTCAGCCGTGTCACCGAGATGTGCTTCGCCGCTGACGGCGGATTCTTGTTCCTCGGGTACTCGGACGGCGGGGTGAGCGCATTTGAGGTGCGCGAGGTCGGCGGCGCGACGAATGGGAGTGGAGCGGAAGCGGCTGCAGGCCCGGCCCTGGCAGGCGTTCAGGGTGATGTCACTGTGCGTCCCGCGTAGTGAGCCGAGGGATTTTCATTTGCTGTGATGATTTCTTGGGACGAACATGTCGCAGGTGAGATGTGATGATCAGCACCGGGAATGTGTGGATGGGTCAGTTCTGTGTGTGGCTTGGCGTTTTGGGTTGATCATGAATGGGCGGAATTTACCGATGGATATCAAACGTTGGATATTGTCATATACCACCTTCTTTTCTTTTGTTTCTTTGTTTTTGGACATCTTTTGGATTCTACTTTTCCCTTGCTCTCACCATTCTTTTCTGTCAAGTCTATATTCCTTTTTCCCCGTACGTATATCCTAGTCTTAATTGACCACGCTTAATGACATCCCATGATCTTCTTCCATGTCACCAGCGGACAACATGCTTGCTCTCAAACCACCGACACAGAGTTCAGTGCCTTTCACCCAGCGGTGGCGGGCCAAAAGTGAAGTGCCTACACAGGCCATCTCGGGCATGCGAAGATGATGCTACCATTCTGTAAACCCCGCCGGAAAAAGGGGGGGGGTTCAAGGCGTTGACACACTGGGGGTCAATGGGTGGCACCAACATCACCTCAACAAGAATGTTGAAGCCACAGACTTGATCAGCACGACCATCTAGAGATTGCTTTTAGCGTCACGACAATCACTTTGGTTTGGCACTGGCTCGTGCAAACGTGTTGAGAAAGCCATCCTGGTATTGACGGGACTCTCATGGCGGATTGGAGATTGCGGTGCAATCCCAGGCCCACAACGTTTATGATGTTCATATTGAGCAACCCAACGAGTCGTGAGAAGGGTACCTAACTCAACTGGGGGTTGGCGACGGTATGGGGCTGGATGCCGTGGCGTGTTGTTACAACACCGGGACTATGGCAAACCTCGGTTATGCTATATGACCTATTAATAACCACTAGACTAGCTGTCTTCCGAGTGACGGGCTATGACGATGACACTGGTCTACGACGTTGTAACCGCCTCTTCCAGATTGAGGACGCCATGGAGGCTGATAATATCGTACTCCCCACGCCTCTCTGCTGTCACCAGACTGGAATTACTATGTAGGAACGTTGCAGCAATACGTTGCCTGGGAAGGAGCATCACTCTCACACTAGACATTGTTTCACGCTGTTCACGATTATTATAGGGAGGCCGTATAATCAACGCATTGTAATGTTTCCTAAACTCCCAAACTGCCTAATTCAACACTGATTGCTCCATCAACAGAGCTACAAGAAGCCTGGAATCAAGTCCGACTCAAGTCCCCCGCAAGTTTGAATCGCCTGTGTTCTCACTTTTTCAGGTGCTTGGAGCATTTAGAGCTCAACTTTTTGTCCTGTTCACCCATCCCCTTGCATTTGTTTTGGTAGGACTCGGGGCATATATAGGTGCTGTTGTAGATCCTGCAGCCACAGGCGTACAGATCGTACCATTTGGTGCACATCGTGGATGATTGATGAGTGCCTTGTGTTGTAGAAGGCTTTTGTTGACAGCAGTGGGTGGTTTTCGAAGTAGTTGTGTTTCTCGGCGATGGCGGAGATTGATGGAAGTGGTGGCTATGATCGACAGACGAGGTTGGATGTTTGATGATGGAGTGGGAAGGTTTGCAAAGGACACAGGGACTGCGTAGGATATTTAATATAGAGGGGAAGCAGGGCCTAAACTCCGGAGATGAGCTGGCGATATGAGCGGGACACACGCATACGTGACGACCAGCTTCACAGTCCATCTCATCTCGTTCTCTTTGTTGTTCATGACTTCCCAAGACACTCTGGTTCGCATTATGGCAACGAGAAGTTGATACGTCATCGCAGAGTGGCTTGGAGTTGGCGTGTTCACACTGACGAGATCTTGGAGCTCAACAAAGCAGTACAAATTCAGAGGAAACACAGTTTATCGGGCCACTAATTAGGGGTAAGGGAGTCATGTTGACTGACTGTGAACACGAGTCCACACTGTGCCATGTTGACGATAGAGATGTGATGACGGGGCTGTAGTGGTTGTGGCCAGTAAGCCGAGTGTCGTGGCTACGAGGAAGAAGATTCCGTTGCCAACAGACACGAAGGCTGTCTTCGTGGAAGCCAGGACAACTACGGCTACTCCCCACAAGATTGTCAAGGCGGAGTCCAGTTAGTCGAAAGGAGTATCAGGCGATAACTATGAGATATTTCTCAATCCCTCACTGTTTCTAATGACCCCTGATTCTGCAAATATCCCTCTCACAATGTATGCCACACCCTGTAACATGAGCCAGAAGAACTGCAGGGATACATGGTGAGAACGTTGAACTAGCCCCTAATAATTAGACCCAGGCTAAATCCATTTTTTGTCCACTGAACGTTGAGCTCGAGATCGATGTCGAGACTGTTCCCGCCGACGTTTGAGTCACTGCTGATCAGATCCAAGCTTGAACCTTTCGCCAACAGAAGATTGCCAGCGATGCTGCTCGCACAAATGGCCTTTCCGGCCTGCCGCCATGGATCGAATCTTCATGGCGCAACAGCCAAAGGAAAACTTTTTTTGCCTTAACTTCAGAACATAGCCCCTCACTACTACCCAGGACTACATTTCACTGCGGGTAGGCGCACTTAGCTCGAACCGGTAGCACATGGTTGGTAGGTTTAGATATTAGTTGGTTGTGAGTCTTGATTGGTCGTGGTTGAATTGTTGTGTCGGCAGTTGAAAAATTCTTGGAACAACTGTTTCCTTGGGCAAAAAATGAAAGGGGAAGATGTGGTGCGTCTGGGGAAGGCTGTGTCAATAAGTGGATGCTGGAGAAGGCTCGCCCTATAAAAATATTCTGAGAACGTGAATTGTGATGAGTGTGGAGGTCATGCGTTTACAGGAACTGTAGACCTAGCCAAAGGAGAGACTGCTGAGGAAGTGGACTGAGGATTAAAGGTTGACAGGGCTCATTGAAGGGCCTGTGGCGGGTATACCGTTTCTTTCATTCGGTGTTCTCTTATCCCATTACGACCTCGTTTGGCTTTTGGTTGTGACGTTTCTGTAAGCCTGCGTGTGTGGACAGCATCTCCAACGTAATGAGCTTGTATTTGAGTCTCGCTGCCAGCAATGGCGATATGCATCTTTCAGTGGTCGATGAGGATTGTGGGTGTCTTTCCCATGGTCGCTACGACAGTGAGAACGTCACGTACTATACCGTCCATCAGCGATGTGGCAGTTTACAGCAATATGGGTGACGTTGTTTTGTGTGCTGCTGGCAGAGGAACCTCCAGACTACAGCAGATGTTAAACAGCAACACATCAAACCTCTCACGGGAAACCCTTGAGTGCTTCAATAATAATTAATTATGTACCCCTGAAGTCAACGCCTGGCAGCTGGAAAGGGCATGAGATACCTGCCTGCAGTGGGCAAGGACCCGGGGAATGGCCTTCGCAGCGGAAAAGAGTGAGCTAATCCACTTTAACAGGGGCCGAAAACAGTGGGCCACACCGGTAAACCTCGCCCGCCCCCAGGGCGAAGGGGTCAGCCCTATACAGCCTACCCAGTCAGCTAGATTCCTAGGAGTTTGGCTAGACTGGAGGCTCTCCTGGGCAGCCCACAAGCAGGCTGTAGAAAGGAAGCTAAAAACCCAGGAATTCGCCCTGACTAGGATTGCGGCGAAGACCTGGGGCCCGGGCCCGGATCAGGCCCGGGAGGTGTATACCAAGTGCATACGTAGTGCCATCGCCTACGGCGCTTCCAGCTTCCACGCACCTACCCCCCCAGGAGGCAGGCCCCAGGGCATCTCCCAGAGCCTGGGAAGGGCCCAGAACCGTAACCTGCGCGTGGTTACAGGGGCCTACAGGGCTACACCTACCCACACCTTAGAAACTGAGGCCTGGGTCCCCCCCCCTAGACCTTTACCTCAACAAGCGACTTGCGGACTTCGAAAAGCGAATCCAGTAGCCAGTCCTGCCAGGAGGTCAGAAGCCTGCTGAGATCATAACCAACGCCTGCGTCAGGCTCTACAGAAGGTTCAGGAAGCCCAGAGGTAGGAGGGGCGCCCAAAGAGCCCAGGGACCACAGGAGCCTACAGAGGAGGCGCTACGGGAGGCCTGGGAGGAGCGGTGGAAACAGAGGATTCAGGCACAGGGCAGGCGGCCCGAGAGGCCGGCTGACTGGGCCCCCCCCGATTTCCTATTCACTGATAGGGCCCTAGCTCGCCACCAGGGCCTAACCAAGGCTCAAAGCTCCCTACTCACCCAGGCGAGGGCAGGGGTAGTAGACCTCAGGGGCTTCCTTTTCAAGGCTAAAGCCCCGGGGATCAATTAGACCCTGGGACCCTCGGGCGATTCGGACCCGCCTGGACCTCTACTACGTACTGCGTGGTAGGGGCGCCAGAGCCCAGAGGCTCGCAAAGGGGGTGGTGAACTGGCTATTACAGTCGGGGAGGCTCCCAGAGTATAGGCTAGCCGTAAGGCTGGACCTAGGCTCAGGGGAGGATCCGGGCTAGCGCTGGCCAGGGGGCCACAGAGGGCCCCCAGGCCGGCACTGGCCTAGCCACTCTTTTCCTTTCTTTTCTAGCTTTTTGGATTCCTACATCTGTGGTTCTAAAGGAGGGTTACAGGTTTTTCACCCGGCCTACGGGCACGGTTTTCCTGTATACTAGCCGAAGAAGGACCGACGAGCCCTGACCAAGGGCATGGCGGAGTAGGAGAAATAAATAAATAAATTAATTATGTACGATTACCACTCACACTCACGTTTTGAAGTCGATCAACATGTGTTTTGTGGCCAACGTCCTCTGCCGCACCCCAGGCTGTCCAAAGCTGATCGACACCAAGCGGACAAGATGCCCTCGGGTCGAAAAGGGGCTGGATCCGGCTTATCCATTCGGAAGTTGTAGGATGGGTTTGGTACCATCCCCGGACCAGCGTGGCCCGTTTTACTGCCGCCAGCACTGGATACAGGTTCGGAAAAGAAAGGTGACGTACATCAGTGACGGGAAGGCCACATAGATTGAACACGAATGGTAGTGGTTCTCCTTCTACCGAGGAGGGCAGTGCCTCGATATCACCACCTACTTGGTTGAGCTGGAGATGAGAGCGGGTGTCTTGACTTTATGAGACTTGAGGAGATCATCAAGTGGCCAAAGGAAGTTCTAACGATGTATTAATCGATGTGGATTGGAAATACAACCATATTGGTTTTTGCCACTTCCCAGAGTCAGTCCGTAGGCTGGCCTTGGCCTACTTGAAGACCATCTTGTGTACTGAAAGATTCTACTGTCGTCTAGGGGCATGGCCTTCTTTTTCTTCCACCGCTCAAGTACCAGGAAGGTTGAAAGTACGCGTGAGAAACAATACCAAAACACTGTGGCAGGTTTGCTCATCTGGCGATCATATGAACTTGGGCTTGCAATAACATAGAGATACATTGTTTGCAGGAAGCGCAGAGGTTATTAGAGGAGGGGCAGCACTCCCAGTTGAACAAAGATTCAACGCAGTTTGTTAAAAGGGTCCGTGGAATATTCTTCATCTCCTTTTCTACTATGACCTTACAGCCACGTCTGCCCTTTTGTTGCGACGGTCATCCCAAGGTACATGAACTGTGATCGCCTAGGGTTTCTTCACAGAACTTCCAAGGTAATGAACTGACTCATTTGAAAGGTCTTTGACATTCATGGCCAAACAAATCGTGGGCTCCCTCGAGGGGTTCCTTGTGTCTACCTCCTAAGCCCCATTGTGACCATGATGGTGACGAGTCCACTGCCAGCGAACAATAATCATGGTGTCAAGTGTCGCTGCCTCTTCATTGTAGAGAAAGAACTCGAGTTGGAGTAGATTCTACTAAATAACAGTCCATCTAC
Source organism: Mycothermus thermophilus (assembly GCF_041956435.1). Taxonomy (NCBI): domain Eukaryota; kingdom Fungi; phylum Ascomycota; class Sordariomycetes; order Sordariales; family Chaetomiaceae; genus Mycothermus; species Mycothermus thermophilus. Next base: position 3,067,179 of record NW_027191430.1, read on the forward strand.
GACTTCCAAGACATTCTAGCCACCACTATCTTCAACAACTTTCCGTATTACCTACCTATCCACATCCTGACTGAACACGGACACATATCTTGACTCACCACCTACACACACATTAACTCACCACCATGTGTTACGAAATCTTAACCTACTGTCGCAGGACAGGTTGCAACCGACTGGTGGCTGACCCCCGGTATCAGCGATGCGACTGGGTCGGAGGGGGTCCCCTTGGCTCGTGTCATCTGGGAATCCAACCCAGCTCGGGGCGTGGGTCGCGATACTGCAGCGATCACTGGATCAAGACCCGGAAAGGGAGGAAGATGATTGTCAGCGACGGCGTGAACAGATGGACTGAAGACATATAAGGGTGGTTGTGTCTGCTGCCATGGGGAAGGAGGAGTACGTGGGCGGATGCTTCTAAGTGCTGCCTAACGGACCTGGAGACATAGGTTGGTGAGTTGGTTTTTAGCTCTGAATCAAGCATGCGGTGGCGTTTGGTTGCACGTGGCGCTGGGTTAGAGGTTCTTGAGATTCATTCTGAGGCGATATAGATCTGAAATACGACTATCACAGCTTCAAAATGTTCACTTATATTGTTCACTTACATAGCCTGTGTTAATGACTCTACACTATTATAATGCTGGGACCTCGTAGTGATGACTTTCCTTACAAAGAAGCCCCTCCGGTGGTTAAAAAGGTGAAATGTCATGACAATCCCCCTAACACCACTGTCAAGTCATCAATATTACCACTCCTGATGATTAGCAGCTTAATAACCCGTCTTCAGAACTCCCTCCTCATTTTTACTACGGACCTGTTTCCACCACCCAACGATGACTGCCTTCACATCATACGTTATTATAATCCAACTCACAATGCCAACCACAACAGACGCGACGGCCCACCACCAGAGCGGAGGTTGCGCTTCCTCACCAAGCTCACGCACGTTCATGCCAAACACCGACGTGACCAGCGTCAAGGGCACAAACACGGTGGCTAACCGGGTGAGCCTTGTCACGATCTTGGCTTCCGCGATGGCCTTTTGCGATTCGTAAAGCGAGGCATGGTGTGCCATGATGCTCATCCCCTGGACGCAGTCCACTGACAATGCCTCTGCGTAGGCGAGGGCATATTGGTAATCAGAGATCATAGACTGGATTGTGTCTGCAGATGATTCGGGATGTTGATATCTTGGGGTCGGGGTAGTTGATGGTGTTAATCCAGTGCCCGCACCATTGTCGCCTCTGTATGGATCGAGGTGTTGATTTTGTGCTGTTGGCGGAGGGTTCTCTGTCCAAGGAGACGGTGCGCGCAGAGGGGTCGACGGAGAGTACACATCCTGGTCAGATGTAGAAGCCCAGCTCTTCATGAAGGAGATAGCCGCTTTCAGATGTTGTATGTGCCGCTTCAGGATTTGCTGGCTATACAGGAGGTTCGACATCGTTGGACTCGCTCGGAGGCCGCCGTCAGTATCGACTAGGTTGGAATGGTCGAGTTCCTGGTTGAGGTTTGTGTTGATGAGATGGAGAAGTGCCATTTCGGATGAAATGGCGGCACGGAAAAACGGGCTCAGAGCGTAAAAGGGGTTTTCGATGGCTCTCTCCAGATCAACCGTGGAGGAATACGTTTCCATGATTCGGTCCACGAGGGGCCGAAATGCCACGTTCCGCTGTTCTGAGTCAGGAAGTCGAACTCCAGTGGTGTCGTTGACGCCATGTTGTCTCTTTGCCCGTTTCTTGAGTGGGACATTGGGAGTGTGAGTAGGAATGGGGCGGTATGAGTTCTCAAACGTTCCACTTCGACCGAGTCTTGTGTCCAGCCATGGGCCGGGAAAACTGCGATTGAGCGGGCTACCTCCGTCATGCCAAACGATGCCTAGAGAGTTGGTTAGCAGAAAGTATACCCCTTCGGCGATAGGCACTTGTCCCAACAACGTGAGAGTGGATTAAAATGGCAACGGATTGCTGCCAGAGGATGAGAGATGGAGGATTACTTACCCATCCACCGCCCCTTCACGCGGTGAAACGCAATTGACATGGTCTGTTCCACCGAGAATTGGGTGTGATCATGGATAGAGTACTCGCGAACGAGAGAGTGACCAGGTTCAAACCCTCGTGTATTGAGGGTGCTCAGTTTGCCCATGTAGTCGGCCATCCTGAGTGCGGCCGACCTTCTCTGGCGATCCAGTTCAGCTTGGCTCCATCTTTTGTCACCTCTGAAATAACCAGAACCAGCTTCATGACACCCGATTCCGGCGACCTGTAATGTTATCATCCCACCATGGTGAGAGGGCAGGATGTGAGTTGCGGTCCGGGTTGGCATGGTGCTTTCAGTGTAAGATTTACAGCTGAAGATGAGGTGACGTAGGTAAAACTCAGGATCGATCCGATATTTGGATCCCAATGCGTTGAGCCACTGAGGGCATGGATATCCTCGAAGCAGGAGGATAGTGAAGCTTGTGTCGGTAGGCATCACTGAATCTCCTAAATTGTGAAATTCAGCAACTGTTGTGAAGTTGACCTTTTCTATTCCTTGTTGTGATACTCTGAAGAGGGACGCGAACTGTGTGTCCACATTGTTACTGCCAGGGGCAGAAGCTGGTGGTGTCATAGTCGTTGCCTGTCTCACGAACGGCTGGCACAAGAAGTTGGCCAAGTTTCTGTAGCTTTCGCCTTGGTTAAATGGTTGCGCCGCGGCGTTGTCTGCTTGAGTTTGCACAAAACGAGCATAATGCATCGCTGTCAACATCATAGGGGATGTCAGCAAACCAGCTTTTTTTGGATAATCAAGAGACCAATGAACGATTCTTACATTCGCTCCCGCGAGGGTGCTCGCGATGCCTTGTATTCTGCCTGTCCCCCATTGTGTTGTTGTCCAGGGAGTACCTCCGTAAATCAATAGGTCAGTGTGTACCTCCTCAGGTAGCCTGGCTGCAGGTACGAAAGGGGACCGGAGATTCCAGAACGACTGAAAGAGGTCTGTCGCCTTTACCTTTGACGCGTCGATGAGGTGATTAAGTAATAGGCCGGCTCTGGATGTGCGCGTCTCATCCAGAGCCTCGTGGACTTAGCCGCCGCCACATCCCCCACTCCTGCAAGGTGCATGATGCGCGGCTCAGCCCCGGCTTGGCATTCTTGTCGAGTTTTGGAAACATCAACGCTCTCCAGCATACCCAGTCGGAACGGAGGAGGTTTGCTCTTTCAGGAACACCAACTACCGATACTCTTGGGTCTTTCTGTTACCATGACAGATCTGTAGGTGTCTATCTAGACCAAAACATAACCAGATGGTCAAAGTCTGCCTCTGTCAGATCTTGATCCCTCCTCTCTGGATCATAATAGAGCCTTCTCCTAGCGTCGGCTGCAAATCCAGCCAAGTCCCTGGCAAGAGCGTACTGTCCTATTTGCATGAGCGCTCGTGCCTTGAGGAACGCAGCCCGGGCAATCTCCGGACCGTATGACTCCTTATCCATCTCCCATATCTCGAGGGCACGATCGAGTAACTGGCAGGCGACATGTCCTTGCAGTTTTCGAAAACAGTGCTGCGCCATTTTGTAGTAGACGTCGGCAGTGCGATGATGGCAGTTTCCGAGCGTCCCCAGGTAGTGCTCTAACGCGCGTCTGTGGAATTCCTCACTTTCCTGAAACTTTGCTTGAGCAAAACGCACATTTCCCAATACATAGTAGAGGGTCCCAGTTCTAGGTTTGCCAGGTCAGCCTCCAACCTACGATAACGACGTGCAAGGTTCATGGCAAATGCACATACCTGAAGCTAGGCGCCCCGATATTCTCGTAGCGCTCCTCACGGTCTGCCAAACCGCGTTCAAGGATTGCAGAAGCTTCTTCAAGATTTCCTAGCAGCAACAAGGCAAACCCCAGGTGGGAAAGCAGGAGCGTGCGCATAGCCTTGGTGTCTCCAGGGGCTCCAGGAGTCCTTTCATAGGCCTGCAAAGATGCCCTGAAGAGACAGTCTGCCATGTAGTAGTGACCGTCCGTCATCCACATGACGCCCATAGCGTTGTATGAAAGGGCTAGTTGTTCATTAACCTGTCCTCTCTCAGTCATGAGGTGGTGAGTGTCCGAGAACGTCTGAGTTATGTGCCACCGGAATGTCGCGTCGTTCATCTCGCACTTGATCATTGCGATTGCATAATGGATGTCACACGTCAGGGCCCTAGTATCCATAGTTGAGATTCGATCGCAACACTCCATCGCCAGCATTTGCAGCGCAAGCGCAGCGCGGGGGTCACCGCGTTCGTGTTTGTACCTGCAGAGCACGGTGAGCCACTATTTCAACCGACTGGGGTGAAATAGCAAAGATAGGGACGTAAACGCTTACCAGCCTGCTCGATTCAGAAGTGTAGCCAAAATCATGTTGCCTTGCTCATCGTAAAGCGACACATATGACCCATGGAGACTCTTCAATGTCATCACCAAGGAGTACAGTTCCTCGCACTTCCCCCATGCAAGAACCTCGTAGGCCCCAATCCCTTTGGTAGGCCAGGCATCCCACAGGGCTCTGACGGCTCCCATCCAGGCATGTTCGCAGCAGAGCCTCCCAGAGTCTGTCGTGGAGTAGAAATGAAACACGGCGCGCGTAACACCTTGAATTAGATATGCCGTAGAGCCTGTGCGCCGGACGAACGACGAGCGGAAAAGGGGCTGAAACTCGGCAAGCACGCGAGGAGACTGCTCAATGAAAGATTGGAGAAAGCCGAGGCCAAGCATTGTCCAAAGAGCCATCACTTCCTGGCTTGGGCCGGGAAGTTCTTGAATCCTCCATAGTATCACCACCTCGCTCCATACCATCGCGATGAGCCGTTCCAGTTCTTGGCCATGTAACTGGTTGAGACTGCTCGAGTTCTCATTCAAGATGCGCACCATCTGGACCAGCGCAAAGGGTAGACCATACAGCCGAGCAGCCAGCTCGGAGGCCCTGGCGAAGTTAATCATTGATGTGGCGACCAGAAGGAACCTGGCGGCATCTGAGCGGTTCAAACACTGTAGTTCAATCTCCGTTGCCTCGGGAGCAATTGCTGTCTTTGCCAATGGATTTCGGCTTGTGATCAATATCGCTCCGTTTGATACGACGGACTGGAAGGGGGCGAGGATCTCCGGTTCCTCGACACCATCCAGGATGAGCAACCAGAAAGCGGGAACCACAGATCTATTTGTGCGAAAGCCCCACCTGCTGGACACCCATACCTTGGTGGGATTGCATAGCCAGGACAATGCCAATCTCTTGTAGATGGTGTGGACGGTCATATCGTCTGGCGAGTTCGATCCTCGAAGTCCAAGTTGTACGGCGATCTTGGCGAAGCTGAGGTCAACCTTCAGGGCGTTGTCGGCGTGAATCCAAAAGATGGCGTCGAAGTCATCTCGACGACTGTACGCATACTCGATTGCGACAGCAGTTTTGCCAACCCCACCAAGACCGTGGAGGAGTGCAGCCCTGGTGCGTTCCGAGCCAGGAGATGAGGAAGCATTCCGAGATGGGAGGAGGATTTCGTCAAGTCGTGCCATCACATCCTCTCTGCCACAGAAATGTTCGTTTCTTTCCATACCCTGTAAGCCAAAGCATGGCATTACCTTGGGATCAGGCTGGAGGGTTGAGTGAGGGTCGACCGGAGTAGGGGTGTGCGTCTCAGGCTGATGTGGCGGAGCAGGCGTCGAAGCTGGCAGCTCGACCGGAAAGGAGGATCCTTGGAAGTCGGCCGAAAAGAAATGAATCGGCAACTTGTCCGGCACAATCGGGGGTGTAGGCTCAGCTTGAACGGAGGGAGCCAATAATTCAGCGAGAAAGCAAGGCGCAGGCTGGTCAGCTGCGAAAGAGGATCCTGATAGTTCGGCTGCGAAAGAAGGGACTGTGTGGTTTGATACAGAGACGACCGGTCGCTGGGCCGATAGGAACGGCGTTTGGAGATTATCTGGGGGAGCGGAAGGAGGTGTGTGGTTTGAAACAAAGAGCACCGGTCGCTCAGCTGATAGGGACGGTACTGGTGTTGTATTATCTGATGAAGCGAAAGGAACAGCAGGCCCGGTTGGTGACAACTCGGCCGGTAGTTCCGCGGGAAGCTCGACTGGAAATGAAGGAGCCTGAGAGAACGGTGGCTCTGGCGGGGGAAACGGAGAAGGTATCTCAGGCGAATATCTATGGCCCATTGACTGCCCTGGGATTAAGTGATCGAAAGTTAATAGTGGGATACAGGACCGAGTGGGAAACGACACTTTTCATGACCTGACTAACATGGTGGTACACTGTTGAGGCGGATCGACGGTGTGGCCGAAGTAGTAAAATAGCTGAAGCGACTGATCGTGCTCACTATTGATACGTCGGAGACACGTTAGCTGCAAGTACAGTTCAGACTAGAGTAAGGTACCTAAACAACAGTAAGACATAATCCGGTCACCATGATCCGAATTCATGTCTCCAATCGCGAAATGGGAAGAGCATACCACGGGCGAACCGGTCTGCAGAGTTTTCTGGCGCGGCACGAATAACAGAAACAAGCCAGTTTGTGATCAACTCATTTAGCTGACCATCGGGGTCGCTTAGAGAAACCAGCTCCAGGTGGTTGACGAGAAGACCGACAACTCGTTCTAGCACAATTCCTAAAGAACAAAGGTCCCGGTCGACAACCTAGCAATGATATGAAGGATGCCAAGGTTAGCTCATACAACAAAGCTTGAAGAATTGTTCAGTGGGTTGTCGATGAACTAAGTCTGTTGGAGGAACCAGCCGGAGAAAACCAATACCGACGCGTTAATAATTAAAACCCCGAGAGCACTTACCACTTTTTTCGTAGAATGTTTGAGCAGGCTTCCCGGCTCCCGGACCTTGGACTGGATTCGTTCGTACACAGAAAGAACGTTCACGCGAATGCATACTTGTTCGAACCGTTTTGAGAGATTTGCGATGACCTCACTGGTTGCCTTGAGGGTCTCCAAAGTTCGGGCGTTCGGAGAAAGCGACAAACCCGCAAGTTTGAGAAGAGTTACGAGCCTCTCACCAAACTCACCAGGGCTCGCTCCATCGAGATAATGTGGTGTACCCAGGAAGATAATTCCGCTGAGACAGTCCCGGACATTTTGGTACGAATGGCCGCACGTGCTCGCAAAACATATTGCCTATATGAGAGGGTTGCCCGTCAACCTTGAGCTTTTGAATCCGAAGTGCTGCTGGCCGGAAGGGAGGTCACATATTATCATGTGTCATTGGGTCATAAGTCACGCCTCGTACGAACCTGTTTAAGCACGATGCCACCTAAGCCATGGCATATGAATAGAATAGGGCCTGGAGACTGTTGCATTCGTTGACGGTCAACAATGCGATCAACCCACAACATGAACAATCGATGTACGTACGCTGGGAAACATGTGATCAAGGGCCTGCAGCAGACGTTGACCTTCTAAAAGAATGAGGTCCCACGTCAGATGGGAATCAAATCGCATCGCGTAATCGTAGGCAAAGAAGGCAACGCCATGTTCCAGGGTGTTGAACAGCCCTCCCTCGGACCATCGCGCGGGCAACGACCATTCTTGGCCTCGTGGCGTTCCGATGCCAGGTATGAGAATGACACTGTTCATTGTAAAACACTCCAGGTGTTAGTTCGTGTCTCTTTCACCGGCACGTAGGGAGGGGCACTTGCTTGACTTCGCTGCGCCCTTTCGGATAGTGAAAGAGTATTTCAAGTGACATCTTGGGACGGACGGCAGAATATGGACCAGGCGTTTTAGGTCATGCCTGCGTTCAGCTATCTTTTTGGCGATAGGGAAGCATGGTGCTGGGGTGTAGAGCGGCGCAGGAAGTACGGGGAAGTGCCGTTCGTGATGAGACAAGTGTGGGATGTCGTGCTCAGCCATAGATCTGTCCAACGCGGGGGAACCCCCGGCATTTAAGGAGTCGCCATGCGCCGTGGCTCAGCCTTACTTGCCTGCTACCCAGATCAACAAGCTCGGTCTGTGATGTTCCGAATTCAACCAATTCCGAGCCTTGCAGTCGCCACACAAGCCCAAGAAGGCATGGCATCTCACGAGTGCAGCTGGCCTGATCATTAAATCCCACCAAGACACGATAAGCAGCTGAGTTCAGCTGTCAGGGTCTGCCTTAATCCAGACGTACGTACAGGTTGTCCCCCGCAGAGTTTAAGAGAAGCAACACAACGCTGATTCCAACTCGGCGTGGGGCTAACATGGTCGGCGGACGCCCAATCACCTTGGATATCATGTGTGTTCTATCTTATGAGAAGGGCATTCGAGACTCAAATGCATCCCTCAGCCCGAAGTTCTCACATCAACCTAGACACTTAGGTCGCCCCTCGTGTACGCCCCCTATCTTCAATTTTGAACTCCCTCGAGTAGCCCCTTTACTCATGACCCTCTCTGCTGTTTTTGATCGACATATTGTCCTCCCTCCTCCCAGCCCAACTACCAACGCCCAATAAACAAACCCCCGAGATCCATTTCATCTTGACCAAAACATGACCAGCACGTCAAAACTCTCCTCCTTCAGATCTCCATCCTTCTTATCCTCCGTCGCTTTCCCCTGGAGCAACCGTTTCCTTTCAGTCGAGGCGAAACTCAACAGCTCCCTAGCCTCCTCCTGCCGTCCTGTTAGCTCAACAGCCTTCGCCTTGAGGAAGGTGGTCCGGGCGATCTCTGCAGCGTGCCATTGTGCTTTGGGCCGCCATGCCGTGAGCGCCTCCTCAATGAAGCCCAGAGCTTCCTCGGTCTGGCCCTTACGAAGGCAGTGCTGAGCAATCTTGTGACAGATGTCCGCTGTGCGGTGATGACGGTTGCCGATCGTACTTCGGTAACATTTGAGAGCTCCCCTGTGGAAGTCTTCGCTGTCGTCGAATCGACCTTGTGCGAACCGGACGTTGCCCAGGGCGTAGAGGATAGCACCTTTCCTGTAATAACCAGTCAGCGACCCGTCAGAATATCAAGTGTTGTGAAATTGGTTACATACAATGTACGAGTGTCCATGTCGCCGGGAACACCCTTGAGCTCCTCCAGCGTCTCTTCAAGGAGCTTAGACGCATCCTCGGTGGAACCCTTGTGCAGCAACACAAGGCCCAGGTTGACGAATGCCAGCCACCGAACGTCCGCAGCGTTCCCGGGGAGTTGTTTGTACAGGGTAACAGACTTGCGCAGGAGTGCCTCTGCCTTATCGCGGTCCCCCAAGGCCATGTAAATGCTGCCCCGGGTGTTGTACCCGCGGGCCTGTCTTTCCTCCCCGACCCTGGCTTCTTCCTTTGCTTCGCCAGCATGGGGCTTGAAGAAACTGTCCGTGTGCTTTTGGGCAGTTTTTACATCGTTAATTTCGAGGGCGGAGGCCGTAAGGGCAAACCGGATATCACATTCGAGATCAGTGGTTTCGACACCGCTGATGCGTTCGCATAGCCATAGAGCGAGGTCTTGCAGCTTCAGGTTGTCACTGTACAAGCCGCGTTCGTGTTTATACCTTCATCCAGGGTTGTGTGGTTAGCCAAATGTGCAGCTAGTAGATCATAGGTGGCTTGTGCTTACCAGCCAGCGCGGTTGAGAAGGGTTGCAACTTTCATCCTGACCGCATCCTTGTCCGGTAAAATATGGTTCGGATTCGTAACCATCAGCGTCATGAGATGCCGGACATGCTGGTACATTTTTGTCGTCGTACGCCACAAGGCAACATCATGTACCCCGACACCGCCACTGGGCGGCCAAGCGGCCAGGACGAAGTCGACTGCGGTTGCAAAGATTGTCTTCATCCGCTCGATGCTCATCTTGCCGCGCACAACGTCCTGAATGACTGGATGAATCCGGTACTCGGCAGTCTCCTGGTTGTGGTAAATGAGTGACGATCGGATGAGTTGGTGTCGGGCATCGAGAAAGTCAAGGCGCGTCTTGGGGAAATCAGGTATCAGGGAGCTGGTGTCTGCGGCTATCCTGCGCGTCAAGATGGACTCTTGGATACAGTCGCCGTGAAGGAACGACAAGATGTCAAGCAAGACGCGAGCTGGCTGTGTAAGACTTTCAATGTCCCACACAGCTCCCAGGCCACCTCGTCCCCTATCCCGGAGCGGCTGAGGCACAGAGCTGTGCAGGGCGGGTGCTTCTTTGGCGTCGTCATAGAGTTCCAGAAACTCCGAGCATGACAAGAACTTCGTCCGGATCACGCTGGCCATTTGCGCAAGAGCTAGTGGGAAGCCACCTAGCCTCTCCGCAAGCCGCCGGGCCTCGTCCGGTTTCAGGGGAGTAGTCGTTTGGAGGAACGTTGTCGCCTCATCGATCGGAAGGGGCTGGACTTGGACATTGGTGGCAGACGCTGAATACGTGGATGCGGTGAGAGGGTTCCTGCTTGTGATGAGGATGGATCCGCTCGAAGCTATGTCGCGGTAGGGAGCCAGAATTTCTGGATCGTCGACACCATCGAAAATGACCAGCCAAGAAGCAGGAACGGGCGCTTCATGACCGCACTCCACCCCAACTTTGTAAGGACTCCGCAGCCAGTCCAGGGCTAGTTTCCGATTCGGCCCGGTATCATCTGGTTTGGTTGAGTCGTGAATGTTAAGGCGTACGGCAACCCGGGGGAGCTCAGCTTTGAGATGAGCTGCACTCTCGGAGTGAAGCCAAAAGACGGCATCGAACTGGTCACGTCGGCTGTAGGCATATTCGACGGCAATCGCAGTCTTTCCGATGCCTCCGATTCCTTGTAATACCGCAACTCGAGGCTTGGCGGGTTCGGACGACGGTGGCGGATTCTGGGCGGGGAGGAGGCACTCGTCCAGCCTCGCCAACACGTCCTGTCGCCCAGTGAAGTCTTTGTTCCGCTCGAGATCACGCAGCATCCTGAAACTTGGGATCTTGGGACGTGGACCTTGGAAAGTCGACATAGGAGTGAGAGGGCTCTGGGGCTCCAGTTTGGACAGGCTTCGTGGGACAGAAGACGTGGATGCTAGCGATCAAAAGTCAGACGTGCTTCATCGCAGACTGAGTCTTGGAAACGCACCTGTCTCAACGTCTATACTGCTACTCTTTGTTGAGGAAAGAATAGGCCTCAGATTTTCCGCTATGCGTGTGTTAGCAGCAGTATCAGACAACCATCTACCGGATAGCCCAATCGGCTCGGCATTTCAAAAGGGGTATACATGCCATGGCCAAATGGAATTCTCGACTCATCGGGTGTCCCGTGTATGACCGAAGCAAGCCAACTCGTGATTGCTGGAATCAGGTTCCCATGTGGGCCACAGATGGAAACCAACTGCAGGTGATCCACGGGGATTCCGAAGCACTGCTCATTCTCCAGTCCGAGGAAACACAGAGGCCGGTCAACGATCTGCTCGGTTACGAGAATATTAGCTCACTGCCCAGCAGTGTTATTCAGAGACGGAACACGTACAATCCTGTCCTTTGTCGTCTTCATCGATAGGAGCGGATTTGCCCGCCGGACTTTGGAGCTGGCTTCCTCAAAAATGGACAAGACGTCGAGTCTTGGATTAGTGTCGACAAATCTCCGCGCAAGCCCGAGCATCACATTGCTGGTTTCCTTCAGTTGTTTGATAGTGGACGTATTCAGAGAATTCTTCACGTCGTTGAGGCGCAGAATCTGGACCAGTCTGTCAGCGAACTCGCCAGACGAGTCCCCTGCAAGACTGTGCGGCGTCCCTAGGAAGACAATCCCAGCAAGAGACTGTAAGACAGAAGAATACTGCTGGGTGTTGTCTGCTGCACAGCATATGGCCTGTTTACCCCTGTCAGTCAATGTCTGTTCAACATGTAGAAGAGACCTCGCCTCAGAACTTCAATATCTGAGATAAGGCCAGAGCCACTATGAGTATGTCTTCTTTAGTACTCACTTGCTTCAGAATAGTGCCTCCCAATCCATGACAGATGAAGACGAATGGTTTTGGAGGCTGTGATGAAGTTCCCGCTGTCAGCTTTGGTTCGCCGGTGATATTTGCGAGGCATTATTCGGTTCTAACCCACCGCTAGATTAAGCAAAAAGTTTTCGAACGTTGAAAGAAGGTTGCGTCCTTCCTCAAGCAGACGTTCCCATGAAAAATGGTTGTCCGAGGGGATGCCATGGTCATATCCGAGGAGTGTTATGGGGTGGTTGAGACTTTGGAGAAACTCCTTCCAAGGCAACGCCCAGCAGAAGGGCCATTCATCGCTTGAAGGCGTGCCAACGCCAGGGATGAGAACAATACTTGTCATATGGGTAAGCAATTGTCTCCATATTTCCACATATTTCCACGGGACTGAAATAATGAAGGACCGCATCTGCGGGCGGTGTGAGGGGTCTGGGACACTCACTGGACTGCTCCCTGGCCACCATTGTAGCTATGAAGGTGTCGGAACCGGGTCTGCGACATCTCTAGGTAGATTGCTAGCAACGGTACTCAGAATCCGGATGACATTGGTTGGAGGAATGTGGTGTTTTAAAGATGGAGAAGTCCACAACTCGCCATCGGTGCCTTATACGGCGGTGATGCCCAGCCAGTCCACGTTAGCATTGTGGGGCTGCCGGTAAGCTCTGAACCGAGCTCTGGGCCGAGCCCAAGCAAGCCTCGCGGATAACACACCTAGGTCAGGTATCCGGCCAGGCGCCTCATTTTGCTTTTGGGAGTGGGCCCTGGGTATGGCATCCCAACGGGGCCAGTGTAAAGTTCCGCAGAAACGCCGGTTTCGTGGTTCAGTGGCCATACTAGTTGTACCCCCGGGGTCCCCAGGGTGCACCCCCTTTAAACAAAGGTTTTATTGCATACCTGCCTACGGAGGAGCCAAGACTTCAAGCGCAGCTACACCATAACCTCGAAGAGAACACCGCTACAAATTGAACCCCACTATCACTAA